>NC_053028.1:333686885-333814135 GCF_003073215.2 Triticum urartu | reverse complement strand
GAATTCACTAAAGTCTCTCTCTTTGTCAGGAGAGCCCTGGCCGGACTATGGCCAATAGGATTGGGATGCGGATGACGAAGAAATTTGACGCCCACCCACCACCCACTTCGTAGACACTGTCGATGATTTAACCGACATGCTCGACTTCGACTCCGAAGACATCGACGATATGGACAACGATGTAGGAGACGAACATGAACCAGCGCCTATAGGGCACTGGAAAGCCACCTCATCATATGACATATACATGGTGGATACACCCAAAGAAGGAAATGGTGACGAGATAACAGAGGATGACCCCTCCAGGAAGCAACCCAAGCGCCGACGTCAGCGGCGCCGCTCTAAGTCCCGCCAAAGCAAAAGTGGTTATGCCGGCACCGGAGATAATAACACTCCGGATAGTGCCGAAGATAACAACAATCCCCTCCAGCAAGATTTAGGCAGGAGGATGGAGGAGCCAGCCCTCCTGAGAGAGCGGCAGACGGAGAGGAGGAGGATGACAATTACATGCCCCCCTCCGAAGACGAGGCAAGCCTCGGCGACGATGAATTCGCCGTACCAGAGGATCCCGTCGAACAAGAGCGCTTCAAGCACCGGCTTATGGCCACGGCAAATAGCCTGAAGAAAAAGCAGCAGCAGCTTCAAGCTGATCAAGATCTGCTAGCTGACAGATGGACTGAAGTCCTCGCGGTCGAGGAATATAAACTCGAGCGCCCCTCCAAGAATTACCCAAAGTGCAGGTTACTACCCCGACTGGAGGAAGAAGCGTATGATACGGCTGATCGGCCACCTCGTGGCCGCGATAGAGAGGCATTCCAGCCAAAAACTCAGCCTCCACCCCGACGCCATTCAAATAAAAAGGCATGGGGAGATACGCCAGACCTGCGAGACATATTGGAGGACAAAGCAAATCATGCAAGATCGATCTACGGATCATGAGGGCGCACAACTCTGCGAGACGATAAACGTCACGCCAGATATAGTAAAAGCAAATTCGGCCGGGCCGAACACAGCGGGCAAGACCCATTCGAGCTGCGCCGCGATATAGCCCAATACGGAGGCGCCGCACACCCCTTATGCTTCACAGACGAAGTAATGGATCATCAATTCCCAGAAGGTTTCAAACCTGTAAATATTGAATCATACGACGGCACAACAGACCCTGCAGTATGGATCGAGGATTTCCTCCTCCACATCCACATGGCCCGCGGTGATGACTTACACGCCATCAAATACCTCCCACTAAAGCTCAAAGGACCAGCGCGGCATTGGCTTAATAGCTTGCCAGCGGACTCCATTAGCTGTTGGGAAGATCTGGAAGCCGCATTCCTCAACAACTTTCAGGGCACTTTTGTGCGACCACCAGACGCCGATGACTTGAGCCACATAATTCAGCAGCCAGAAGAGTCGGCTAGGCAATTCTGGACTCGGTTCCTTACAAATAAAAATCAAATCGTCGACTGTCCGGATGTAGAGGCCTTAGCGGCTTTCAAACACAACATCCGAGACGAGTGGCTAGCCCGGCACCTTGGTCAGGAAAAGCCGAAATCTATGGCAGCTCTCACAACGCTCATGACCCGCTTTTGTGCGGGAGAAGACAGCTGGCTGGCTCGCAGTAATAACATATCAAAGAACCATGGTACCTCCGATACCATGGATGGCAATAGCAGGTCACGTCGCAACAAACATAAGAGCTGCATTAACAACGAAAATACCGAGGATACGGCAGTCAATGCCGGATTCAAAGGCTTTAAACCCGGTTAGAGGAAAAAGCCATTCAAACAAAGTACGCCGGGTCCGTCCAGCTTGGACCGTATACTCGATCGCTCGTGTCAAATACACGGCACCCCAGACAAGCTAGCCAATCACACCAACAGGGATTGTTGGGTGTTCAAGCAGGCCGGCTAGTTAATTGCCGAAAACAAGGACAAGGGGCCGCATAGCAATGACGAGGAGGAGCCCCGGCAGCCGCACACCGGAGGACAGAAGAGGTTTCCCCTGCAAGTGCGGACGGTGAACGTGATATACGCAACCCACATCCCAAGAGGGAGCGGAAGCGTGCCCTCAGGGACGTATATGCGTTGGAGCCAGTCGCCCCAAAGTTCAACCCTTGGTCCTCCTGTCCGATCACCTTCGATCGCAGGGACCACCCCACTCGTATCTGTCATCGCGGATTCGCCGCACTGGTCCTAGACCCAATCATTGACGGATTTCACCTCACTCGAGTCCTTATGGATGGCGGCAGCAGCCTGAACCTGCTTTATCAGGACATAGTGCGCAAAATGGGTATAGACCCCTCAAGGATCAAACCCACAAAAACGACCTTTAAAGGCGTCATTCCAGGTGTAGAGGCCCGTTGCACAGGCTCAATTACACTGGAAGTGGTCTTCGGATCCCCGGATAACTTCCGAAGCGAAGAGTTAATCTTCGATATAGTCCCGTTCCGCAGTGGTTATCACGCGCTGCTCGGGTGAACCGCATTTGCTAGATTCAATGCGGTACCGCATTATGCATACCTCAAGATCAAGAAGCCAGGACCTCGCTGAGTTATTACAGTCAATGGAAACACAGAGCGCTCTCTCCGAACAGAGGAGCACACCGCGGCCCTCGCAGCAGAAGCGCAAAGTAGCCTCTCAAGGCAATCAACCAGTTCGGCGCTTCAAAGCCCGGACACCTTCAAGCGCGCTCGGAGCAATCGGCAAATAGACCGCCTAGCGCGATCTGAGCTCGCGTAGCAATACGGTGACCAACCCAATCCCAGCCCAACAGGAAACTCGTGCCACGCGTACATAATTACGCATTAGAAATACCATGGGCACAGGTGGGGAGGGGGGCACAACTGCGGCACGCCCCAAGACGCGGCTTAAACCGCACTAGGGGCTTCCCGTTTGGTTATTTTTCTTTTTTTTCAGGACCTTAATCTCTGGAAACACTGTCCGGCAGCACTATTGCCAAACACATGATGCAACAACCAAGGAGGCAGACAGCTACATCATACCACGGAATTCCTAGGTGGATTACAGTAACAAGCGAAATATTCGATTTAATATCATTCCTCAGCTTGCCCTTGGAAGGGACATAGTCCTACTCTTTGCTTATCACACTATCTGTATCACTCGGCTTTAACACATTTTTTTGAATAAACAATGGATGACATTACGACTATTATTGCATTCTTGTTATATATATGTATCTATGTGTTCATTATTGACGCCTTTCAACCGTACACTTTGGTACGGCCAATACACCAGGGGCTTACGTACCCCACAATACGGTGTGAAAAGTCCAAACACTTTCACAAGTGCGGCACCCTGAACTTATAGCATTATATGCATCAGCTCCGAATCATGTCTTTGGTCAAATGTTGGGTTTGCCAGGCTCCTATGTTTTGGTACCTTACGTTCCGCTCTATCGGCTAAGGTAGCGCTAGGAGAACTACTGCGATTGTGCCCCGGTTCTGCTGGGTTCAGCATCTCCGTAGAGAAAGCTAAAACTGACTGTCATGATAAGGCGAGAGACTGGTCGCTGTTCGGCGAGGTTTTCGAGTCCCTAAAGACTTATGCCGCTTAGAGCAAGGGGCCGGCCCTGTCCGGCTTAAAGGCGTGTATCGCGCCCCAAATTTGGCCTTCCAAATACCAGCGGCTTCGCTGAAATTTAAAATTATAGAATTCTATGGCTAAGTGAGAGTGATAAAGCATTATTAGTCTGGTTGCCTTGTTCGCTGTGCTGAGCACCTCCCTCGAAGGACCCAAACATGGGAACAAGAGTGCTCAGGTTTATCCCGAACACCCCAGCACTCGTGGCATGGGGGGAGAAGCCGAGGACTAGCCATCTCTCAGATTGGATAAACAGCCAAACAGAAGGTAATATTTTAAATTCAAACAAGCGTTGCATAGCGCATATGAAACAAGTTTTCATAAATACAGGATAAAACGAGCAAGTCTCACTCAAATATTACATATTTTGAACACTCGTCCGCTATGAGACGGGCACCCGGCAGAACACCCTCATAGTACATCTCGGGGTGGCAGTGCTCCTTGCCCTCCGGCGGCCCCTCCTTGATCAGCTTCACGACGTCTAGCTTGACCCACTACAGTTTCACACGGGCGAAAGCCCGACGTGCACCCTCAATGCAGACAGATCGCTTGACGACCTCCAGCCGCGGGCAGGCATCCACAAGCCGCCTCACCAGGCCGAAGAAGCTGTTCGGAAGGGCGTCGCGAGGCCATAGCCGGACTATAAAGCCCTTCATGGCCTGATCGGCCACCTTATGTAGCTCGACCATCTGCTTCACCTGGTCGCTCATTGGCACCGGGTGTTCGGCCTCAGCATACTGAGACTAGAACAGCTTCTCCGTTGAGCTTCCATCCTCGGCCTGGTAAAATTGTGCGGCATCGGACACACTGCGGGGCAAATCTGCGAACGCTCCTGGAGAGCTCCGGATTCGGGTAAGTAATCGGTAATTTACTTTTACATGCTTGCTTTGCATATAGAAAGCCATACCCGCCGCTATCTTCTTCATTGCGTCGATCTCCTGGAGGGCCCTTTGGGCTTTGGCCTTGGCACTTTTTGCGCTCTCGAGGGCCGCGGCAAGCTCATACTCCCGCGTCTTTGAGTCAAGCTCCAACACCTCATGCTTCGCCACGAGAGCCTGGAGCTCTTGCTGCACCTTGCCCACCCGAGCCTCGTGCTTCTCTCGCTTGGTGCGCTCCTTGGCCGTGTTATCTTCGGCCTTGGTTAGCGCTTGCTTCAGGGTCGCCACCTCGGTCGTGGCCCCTGGCGAATATACGATGATCCTGTCATTTTGTAATCGCGTCTTCTTTTATATATACATATCAATAGACAGGGTATTACTTACCCTTGTTCTCCTCGAGCTGCCTCTTGACAAGGCCGAGCTCTTTCCTGGACCCCTGGAGGTCCTGCTTCAGTACGGTGACCTCCGCAGTCAGTGCGGCGGACGCCAGCAGCGAAGCCTGCATAGGCATATTGACATACTTATATTAGACTCCTGCGATATTATTTGATCCTCTGTTCGGCTTTTCTTTGTGAACACCGAACAAAGCATCGGGGCTACTGCCTATGCGGTAATATTTCTACTACATTTTAAAAACACTTACCTCAAAGCATGTTAGAAGGCTGGCACAGGCTTCAGTCAACCCGCTCTTGGCAGACTGAACCTTCTGGACCACCGCACTCATAATAGTACGGTGCTCCTCGTCGATGGAAGCACTGCGAAGCACTTCCAGCAGATTGTCCGGCGCCTCTGGATGGACAGAGGTCACCGGCACAGGCGTCTTGCCCCTCTTAGAAGGAGGCTGCCTGCCCGAGCCCGGAACCACTTGAGGTTTCGGCGCGGTGTTCGGCTGAGGGCCAAACTCGGAGCTCTCAGGGGCCCCGTCCCCTCGGCTCCCGGAGTCCGGAAGGTCGCCTTGAGGCGCCTCCGGGACTGTCTCCCCTCGATCCGGTGCCTCTTGAGATAGCACCTCGGCGTCGTCGGCAGGATGAGGGGAGGTGGCGGTCGGGACTGGATCGCTATCCATGTCCGACGAGCCCAGGGAGCCGTCCGATGATACATCGATACTGATTCGTGGCGGCCTGCATAATTATGTTCAGCGTTAGGGAAAGCAGTGCGACAAAGGAATGCTATGAGTTACTTTGGTATCCGAATACTTACGATCTCCCCAGGGGCTTGGCCCTGGGAAACCACTCGTCTTCGCCTTCGTCGGCGGCGGTGGAACTGTCCGGAAGGAGAGTCCTTCCCTTCTTGGACCCTTCGGCCCCCCAGTTGGGGCGACCTTCCTTTTCTTATCTCCCCCAGGCGGAGGGGGAGCATCTTATTCTTCTTCCTCATCTTCGAGGGAGGAGTGCGCCGCAGAGTCATCGGACGGTGAGTCCGACGACGACTGTCGTCGGGAACTCTTTCGGGTTCCCTTGGACTTCTTGGTCTTCTCTGGCACTGTATAAGGAGCCGGAGTCAGCATCTTCACCAGAAGAGCGTTTGCTGGGCCTTCGGGCAAAGGAGCCGGACAATCGATCTGTCCGGCTGTCTCCTGCCAGTCCTGTCAAAGGTACGGGAGTTTAGATCCCGCATGGAGTCAATCTATAAAAAATAAGTATCCTGTGAAAGGTAAAGCAGCTTACCGCACTGGCTTGGCGCTTCGCGCTGAATCCGCGATCCTCAGTAATGGGAGGGGGGACCTCGGTGCTTTTGAATAGCACCCTCCAGGCATCTTCATGGGTTGTGTCGAACAGCCCGTTCAGAGTTCAGTGCTGCGCCGGGTTGAACTCCCACAAGTTGAACTCCCATTGTTGGCACGGGAGGATCCAGCGGTGGAGCATGACGTGGACCACGTTGACGAGTTTGAGCTTCTTGTTCACCATGTTTTGAATACATGTTTGGAGTCCGGTCAGCTCTCCCGAACTACCCCAGGACAGGCCCTTCTCTTTCCAGGAGGTGAGCCGCGTGGGGATGCTAGATCGGAACTCGGGGGCCGCTGCCCATGCAGGGTCGCGCGGCTCGGTGATGTAGAACCACCCCGATTGCCACCCCTTTATGGTTTCCACAAAGGAGCCCTCGAGACATGTTACGTTGGGCATCTTGCCCACCATGGCGCCTCCGCACTCCGCCTGGCGGCCGCCCGCAACCTTCGGGTTGACATTGAAGGTCTTCAACCATAAGCCGAAGTGGGGCTTGATGCGGAGGAAGGCCTCGCACACAACGATAAACACCGAGATGTTGAGGATGAAGTTCGGGGCCAGATCATGGAAATCCAGGCCGTAATAGAACATGAGCCCCCGGACGAATGGGTGGAGAGGGAATCCCAGTCCGCGGAGGAAATGGGTGAGGAACACTACCCTCTCATGGGGCCTGGGGGTGGGGATGAGCTGCCCCTCATTTGGGAGCCGGTGCGCGATGTCGTCGGGCAGGTATCCGGCTCTCCTCAGCTTCTTGATGTCTCCATCCGTGACGGAGGAGACCATCCACCTGCCTCCTGCTCCGGTCATGGTTTGAGAAGGTTGAGGTGGGATGTGCGGACTTGGGCGCTAGAGCTCGAGTGTGCGAAAATGGATGAGCAAAGTAGGAAGAAGGCATGGATAGAAAGGTGAATCCTTATCCCTTTATATGGGCGGATGAAACTAAGCATCCCCACTTGCCTGGTAAAACTCGCTTATCCCCTAAGCTCCGTAATCGATGGCGCGGTTGGGTTACCCACGCCCGTATTGATGAGAATCCCGTAATAAGGGGACACGATCTCTGCTTTGACAAGACGAGTCGAAAAACTGCCTCACGTTATGTGCGGGGCTAGTTAATGGAAACGGTTCGAATAATCACCGGGCCATGACATAACGTCATACTGTCAAAACAAGTCAGCAAATTAGATTTGCGAAAATATTATTCTCTCTATGAAAGTATGTGGAACTTATGTTGCAGGGTCGGACACTATCCTCGTATTCAAATTCTTCTGTGATGTATTCGGAGGAGGAACCCGCCTTGCAATGCCGAAGACAATACTGCGCGCCGGACTCATCGTCATTGAAGCCTGGTTCAGGGGCTACTGAGGGAGTCCTGGATTAGGGGGTCTCCGGACAGCCGGATTATATCCTTTGGCCGGACTGTTAGACTATGAAGATACAAGATTGAAGACTTCGTCTCATGTCCGGATAGGACTCTACTTGGCATGGAAGGCAAGCTAGGCAATACGGATATGGATATCTCCTCTTTTGTAACCGACCTTGTGTAACCCTAACCCTCTCCGGTGTATATATAAACCGGAGGGTTTTAGTCCGTAGGACAACATACAATCATACCATATGCTAGCTTCTAGGGTTTAGCCTCTCTGATCTCGTGGCTAGACCGTGCTAGAGACGCGAGCCTAGAACACTAACAAAATCACGGCGCTGCATGTAAACAAGGGAAAAGCACACTCTGGGACTTCTTTCCGCTCTATTTTTTTGGCGCTCCTCTTTTTTTTGGCGCTCCTCTTTTTTTGCGGAAAATCACTATAATGGCGAGTGTCTCAAAACTCTTCCCTCGTCAAACTGACAAGATGGGGACGCAATTTTTTTTGACTTTTATTCGGAAATCAGGGCAGCGACGACGAAAAAGTGCGAAAAAAATCACTATGATGGCACGTGGCTCAAAAGACTCAGAAAAGCCTAAAAGTAGGATAGGGAAAAAATATTTTTGCCTATGAAAATTTGGCCTAAAAACTGCCTGGGGGTCTAGACTTTTTTTTCTTCCGAAACCTACTCAGGCAAGGAAACACGAATCGGAAATTAGACGGATCTCGAAAACAAACCTAATATGAAAGGAACTCAGATTGGTGCTGGATATATGGTGGTAGGATATGGCAGCGGTGGTGGTATATGGATATGGATTGGTGGTGGTATATGGATACGGATTGGTGATGCTATATGGATACGGATTGGTGGTGGTAGATGGCAGGGGCGATGATGATGCTGCGGCGGCGGCGTCACAACTTATGACCAGAACTTGAAACTCTAAAAGACTAGACTCTAAGACCAGCAACTAGACACGACGATGCAACCGCAAATTCAACAAAGCAAAATACTGAAAAGACTATGCAAAGGCTCAGATTGGTTCGGATATGATGAACTAACCCTAATTTTTTTGGCTTTTTTCGTGGACTGTAGGTATGAAGAATAGACTCGATCTAAACTACGAAAAACTGTAAAATCTCACCGAGCCACCTGGAAATCTGACACCACTTGATAGAGGCAAAGGTGTCCCGATGTTTCCATGAGATAGATATCATTTTCTGTGGAAGTCGACTTTGACGATCTGACTACGAACGTGCGAAGATGTCGCGCCTTAGCAATCGCTAAACCAACTGCCGAGGGTTATTGGCCACGTCAGAGCACGATCAACCTTACCACGAGGGTCTATTTCCTGCGAGCAAACGAAGAACAAGCAAGAAACTGAGATTGCAATCTGGATATTGCGAATAAAAGAGGAAAGCTTTATTAATGAAGGTGGGGTTCTGTGACGTCTTGGTCTGGTCGTTGGACACAAACGAAGTACGCGAAGTTGCAGCTATGGCGAACTTTTAATCTAAACAAAACCCAAAGTCTAAACGACGCCCTAAGGGCTATATATATGGAGGAAGAGGGGGGGAATTTCGTGGCCCTTGGAGGAGGGGTCCGAAACCAACCCTAACTCTTGTTTCCCCACACATATGGACTCTAAAAACAGCCTATACTTAAGTATTTCAAAAATACATGGGCCTGGCCCAATAATTAGGTGACGCAACACCTAGAATAGCCTCTGGACGAAATTTATGAAGTGGCATCTTGTATATTTCCTCCAAGGCTTCATGCACTCCTTATGGTGGCTTCAAAGTCCTAAAATCATCACTTGTAACTCCGTTCTTGATCCCCTTGCGCATGCCATCATCTCCATGCTTGAACTTGCTCCAAGGTTCATCTTCCTTGTCGAAGCTAGGCCCTTCATTTGTAAGCAAAAAACAAATGTATCCAATTTAGGCAGCATCATATTCTCATGAACATTAGAATCATTACCAAGAAATAAAAGTACCTGATAATTCAATTGGCATGCGCGAGCTCTAGTAATTGGTCCAGTATGTATAGCAGCAGGGGCTGTAGGTGTAACAATGGTATTGATGTCCTCATCAATGCTAGTGCAACTTCTTCATGCCATGACTTACCTATCTATGATGAATATGATGATGAGCATGTTGATTTGCCTAGTTGTGATGCTATGCTCCATATGATATCATGTGAAAATTCTATTGGTCACATCATGTTTGACAATCCTTTAAACTTGTCATATGCTATGAGTGAGATCTCACATATTGCATCATTTCAATCTCAACATAGTAACTATGCATGCCCCATTAAAATCAATCTCATTTGCACTTATGGCATAGATGACGAGATGATGGTCATTGGCTTTTGTTTTTCATGTGATGATATTGCCATGCTTCCTTTACATGATTTGTGCAATTCATCTACTATGCCATGCCATGATCACATTGTTCCAAATATGCATTGTTTTGGATGTTGTCAATATTCTCCGTGTGATGTTTCCATTAATGCTCATGAGGAGACCCCCATAGTTTCCTCATACATATTAGGAGATTTTGATGCATTCCATACATTGCATGATTCTCATAATTCCTTGCACCGTATGCATTCCATGAATAACAATGCTCTACATATTTCTTGTGATGCATTACACAATTTGAGTCTCCATTATGCTATACATAACAACAAACCTATCATGATGGATGACATGTTTCTATATCACGCATCTCATTTATTCGAGCATTGGATATTTTCTGCTAACCAACACAAGCACGTGCACATCATGATGGATGATGTGTACATCTACCACGCACACACAATTTTCCCTTTGTCTTTGTTTTGTGTAGGTACGCACGTATACTCGTCAACCTCTCAATCCCAACAGTTGATGAAACGAGCTCTTGAGAGCAAACATGACCTGGGATCCCGTGAACTATCCTTCCCACCGCTCTCTTCGTGCAATGACTACGCGCATCTCTCTCACTTGGATCTCTCATGGCTATGGGCTATATACTGTTTGTCGATTCATGCTCATTTTACCGTGTTCACTTTGCATGCTATGCTTGCTTCTTTGCCATGCAATTGTGACCCTTGTTTGCATCTGCCCATGATTCACCATTATGCTACTCCTATGTGTATTTGCGTGCTTGTTGGAGATCCTTGTCGCTATTGCCATGTTTATCATGTGCCTCATGCTATTGATGCTATTTTGCTCATATCCTCCTTTCATGCTTGTGCTATGTCATGTGAATTATTCATGCACACTATTTGCCCCCATGACATGCTCGCTATGATTCCCTCTAGTATGTTGCATCTTCGCACTACTATCTCACACCACTTGATTGCTATGATTGTGTTCTTTGTCGCATCACCCATGTTCCATTATTACTTGCTTTCTTGGGTTGATGACGTATATGTTCATGCCTCTCACATGATATATTTTGTTCCTTATCGCTTGCCTCCAATTGTTGCATCTATGCTCATTGATCTTGGAGACTTGGGCATATTAGTTGTGATGCATGCTTGTTTACTTGAGCCTATTGTCTTTGGTTGTCGTCGCATCTTATGCTTTCATACCATGCCACATATTGCCCTTTCTTATGATAAGCATGATGAAAACACTTGTTGGGTATCTCACCATTCGAATGATAGGTGTTGCATTTGCACTAACCTCATTTGTTTTTCTGAGTGTTTGTCATGTTCTTTCATTTTGAAGGATTCACAAGGCGATACCGTCATGAGACAGTTTGGTCATGTGAAGGCGTACATGATGTGCGACACCAACATTTGCGAGAATCTCATAAAGGTGAACTCCTTCCCTTTGAGCCATACTCAAATATGCATATTGGATGGGTCACTCTTTCATTGTTGTTTCCTTCTTGTTGTCTACATGATACATCTCGCGAACGGAGGAGCGACATTGAAGATTGGCTCTATGGACCTTCACATTGAGGAGCGCTCGTACTTATTGGAAGCACCTTCGAACCTCCACTCATGCCACGACATCGAGCATTGGTACACCAACACCTCCATATTTGTTGATTGTTCTCATACATGTCATGCTCATTGGACATCTCACACACATGACAAATTTGCATCTTATGCATGGATTGACTCACATTATGATTGCCTTGTTGCATCTTGTATTCCCATGTCATCCATGATATATGAGCTTGTGCATTTCCTTAGCAAATTTGTTGTGATCTACCTTGATGGCATATTCATACATCATGATCTTATGGCCTACCATCAATTGCATGATCACATCACATTGAGCATCCATTACCATATTCATGCTATTGATAAACCGTCTCATTATGACATCATTTTGCACCGTGGTTGCATTGATCATATTCATGCTTTTGCTCCCATGAATGTTTTGCATACCATTCCATCTCTTTTGGATAAGCTTCATGCACCTTGTCATGATCAATATTGTCGCACAGACACATGTTTACTTGTTGGACACTTTGCGTGCACTAACCATTGTATTTCCAAGTGTACTTCGTGTTTTCTCATTTTGCATGTACCACATATCGGAGACACCTTGGAGTACTTGGATTGGGCCATGCCTTCAACTCCGTCCAACTACAAGTCCGTCCACGACAACCATTTTCCATGGTGATGAGGATGACGATCCGAGGTCGGATCTTTCCCAAGGGGGGGGGGAGATGATGCGGAGCATCCCACGTTCATCCCCATGTACACTCCGACTACTCTCCAAGCCCCAAGGATACATAAGATGAGACCTCGACTATACACCATTGGACACAAGGTGAACTCGCTCCTCTCCGAACTTTCACTTTCCACATGTGAGACATGGCTACTACCTCAGACTTGTGTGCTATGCATGTCCAGGGACCAAGAGGAAGCCCATGGACCAGAAGGTGAGGACACCAAGCGCGAGGAACAAGAAGAAGGGCCACGGAAGAAGCTCCAACCATCGGACGACCAGCCGGGACCGGATGTCTGATGCCTGAAGACCTACCAGACGATCGGCCCGGACCGGACGACCGGCGATCCTGCACCCGAGCCAAATGAGTGGATGTTTGACAAGTCCCGGACGTCCGACACACTCTAGCGTCTGGTTGTTCGACCACCCACGGAAATCCGACGCCACCTCAACCGAGCCGAAATGCCGGACATCCGACAAGTACCAGACGACCGGACCCTCGCGAGCCATGGGACGTCCAGTACCTGTCGGACGACCAGTGCTTGTCTGTGCACAGAGATCGGGCCCAAGGCCCATGTATCCCCCACGTACCCCTTCGTGTCCCTAGACTATATATACTCTTCCACATCCTCCTAGTTAGGGTTAGCATTGTTTTAGCTCATTTGAGAGATAGAGCATTGCTCATCCACATCGGATCTACTCCTCGAGAGAGACCACAGCCACTTCGGAGAAGATCCATTTGGATTCAAGACCTCCTTGCGGAGAAGATCATCAAGACCCCCTCTTGGGCGTCCCCATCAAGACCTCCTCACGGAGAAGACCGGTTACCTCTTGTATCGTCCGTTGTTGACTTTGGATCTTGTATCTCCCTTTGTGTTCATGGATCTAGCGCATGTGTGATCATACTTGTTGGTTTGAGTGTTCTCTTGTGTTCCCCTTGTGATTTTCCCCTCGTTTCCCTCCTCGTGTTCTTCGTGTTCATCGCGGGATCCGCTCCTTTCGTGAAAGATTGGCCTATAGGGTTCCCACCCTACATCATTTTCACTCTAGAATTTTCCATCATCGTGTCAAATGGCTGATGCACACGAAGAGTAGTTGAATGTACTAATATTGTGGAAAAATGTAATACGTAATGAAAAAAGGATGGCATGATATAATTCACATATAAGATGACTGGCTAAGTAGGTTGGCATTGCAAAATTCACATATATGATGCCTGGCTAAACAATCTGGCGTTGCATAATTCACATAAACAATGAATAAACTAAACAGATGGCATGCACACAAAGCATGTCTAAACTAAGCAGTTGACATATTTGATGTATAAAGAAAGCAATGCAAGGCACCATATGCATGATATAACCAACATCAGCATGCCAAGTTAGAGCGAAGACCTCAGGGGGTAAATAGGAGTGGTCTTCTCCTTCTGAATCCCCCTCAGAACAGATATCTTCCTCTTGATTACAATACGAAATGGGTGGAGGGGAGGCTGCCTTTGCACTTACCATGGAGCGACTTCTACATGAAATTTTATTGCCACATAAGGCTTGTCTCTTTTGCTCTACATGTTCAGTTCCATTATGTACAATAACTGACATGCATAGGAATAAAACATAGTGAGATTATGTAAGGAGTGCATGCAGAAATCCAGACTGATGGTAGCAACCTGTGGATAGACCCAAAAAAATGATAGCAGGCAGATAAAAGCTTCAGTTAAAAAATATAGATAATGACTTCTTTACTGTTTGTTTCCCACCCAACATGAAACTCATAGTAGACACCAGAGATTAACCGGATAGTAGATAGATACTATTGATTGCGGCCCCGATATGTACCCCACAACCATTTAAAAACTCAAGTTAGAACCATTAGTTTGGAGCTGAGTCTAATCGGTGAATAGGACGATAAAGTAGCATGTAATATTAAGCGATGCATAACGTAAGCAGACACGAAAGAGTGCGACCTCTCTTGCGGACCCGTGTAGTCCTCAAGGTCATCTGCTCGGTTGATGATGGTAATCCAGTTGTCATGGCTGCCGGCGGCGGGGAAGAAGATCTGAGGCGGCGAAAGACAGTCTGGAGGCCGGAACCCTGCTGTGCTGGACCCTTCTGTCGTTGGAGCAGCTGAGCTTGGGTGGACGACGGCGCAGCTGGAGCGGGACAAACCACACAAGGTTTTCTTTGACAACTATATATAAGAGAAGTAACTCTGTAAGGGCTCATTTGAATTGGAGGATTCTAACAATGCAGGGATAGGAAATACACAGTAATAGGATAGGAATGCATGTGCAAAATAGAGAATTTAAAACACGGGATTGCTGCCAATCTGGGTGTTTGGTTCACAAGAATTGGAAGATCACAGGATGCAAAGAAGCATGGTGAGATTAAGTCAAACCACAAGAAAATGTATGGTTATCATGCTATTATGCTACTATCTCTTAGTCTTGTCCTTCATGAATAGGAATTTGAAAAGGAGGACAAGTGGGAATTAAAATCCGTATGGTTTTTCTTTCAACGAGACACTAAAGGAACAAATCCTATAGTTTTTCTTTGCTCCATTCCTTTGAACCAAATGCATGAATAGTACTACCATAGGAAACTTTTCAATTTCTATGTTTTTCCTTCACTTTTCCTTTCAAGCACCAGCGATTCTAGTAGGCAGGCTTGAGCAAGGAAAAGCTACACTCAAAAAATGTTTTTATGCTACTTGCCTACTTCTACTACTTTGGACCCAGGCCACTGCCGTGCTAGCTCAACGCCCAGGCCCATCGACAAATGCACAACTCAAACACGTAGAGATAAATAATGATGGCGTTCAAGAGAGTCCATCACGGATAGCTAAGTTGTCTGGTACCACACTGCTTGTTATATAGTAGGAAACTAATCGTATTTCACGTTATTGCGTGTGCTCAGTGGACAATATATATAACATGTATAGTAAAAAAGAGATGCAACAAGTGTACAATCTCTTTGGAGAAGCCATGTCGATCTCAATTTGATTTGGTTGGTCGGTGAGGATGATCCGGCTGACTTGGCTGTCGGAGGAGGGGAAGAAGATCTTAGGCGTCTGGAGATGGAGCCCGAGGTACTGCCCCGCTATGATGGAGGGTTTCATCGTTGGAGCAGCTCCGGTGAGTTGTACGACGCCGAGGCTGAAGTAGGACAACAGAGACAACGTTAACCTGAGTGGAATTCTAATAGCATCTCCAATAGATGACATAAAATACATAACCACAAAGTGCTAGATGTAAAATACATCAGCCGCTCATCTCTAAACTTACCTGTCGAAACTGAATTTAACTGTCCAAACTATACTTAACTGTCGAAACTAAATTTTGCTGTCGAAACTGAATTCTACTGCCGAAACTGAATGCACTAGCTAGTAGCAGAAAAGCAGTAGCAGCAGCAGCAACAACACATGCGAGAGCTAGGGAAGCTGGTCGTGTAGCAGCATCAGGTGAGGCTACCCTGAGTCGCCAGCCACCACCAGTCGAACAGCCGCCCCCCGTCGCCCGCGGCCGGCGGTGCGCCGCGCTGCTCGCCCCGAAACCACTCCCCACCACTGGTCCATCGCCGCCCCGACTATCCCTCCAGGCCCCCCGTGCTGAGCTTTTTCTCCGATGATCCCCACGCCACCGCCCCCACCCTGAACCCTAAGATAGATAGTGGGGTACCACTCCGGCGAGCCCACCTCCCCGCTGCGGCTGGTACTTCCTTAACTCCGGCAAGCCCCCCCACCTGAAAATCGACTGACCCGAAAGTCGATTCAGTTGACTGAAGTCTAGCTAAATCGGAGTAGCATCGCAAGCAAGAGCAAGAGCGAGAGCAGCAGCGCGAGCAAGAGCAAGAGCAGACCAAGCAGCGGACCGAGAGCAAGAGCAGAGCAGCAACGCGAGTGAGAGCTAAAGAAGCAGCAGCTCCTACTGATGTGGATGTCTCCACCGAGGGAGCGATGCCATGGAGGAAGTGGCCGGCGCCGCCGCCGTGGATGGAGCCGCGCCGTATCGGCTCGGGACCGAGCACCGGCAGCACCGTGAGATCGAATCAAGAAGAAAATGCGGAAATTAGTGTACAACCTCTTTGGTGGCGCCGATTAGGCCTCAACTTCATACGTGGAAACAATGATGATGATGCTCTTTCGGTGGTGCAGGTGAAGACGGGCGGTGTGGGAATGGAGGTGGCGCGAAAGACGAGGGGAACATCAGGGCAGTTCCTTGGAGGTGGAAGACGGGGTGGCTGAACCGGCGGGACGACGAGATCGATGACAGATCCTCATCCGGTACGGTGGATGAGGGACGTCGAGGTGTTGCTGTGGACGAGGTCGTCAGGGAAGAGGCTCCGACTGGGTGGCGGACGGAGGAGAGTGTGGGGCTTCGCGGGTCCGGTGTACGAATGGGTGTGCGGATGGGATGGGAGTGGGGAACCATGGCTTAGGGACACGCTTGTCCGAAATGTGGGGTATGTTATGAAATTACCCCCACCGATTTGAGCTAGGCGGTTCTTTCGGTTCAGGGGTATCACGGGCATTTCGCATGTCGGGATTTCACAGGAGGTGAGAGTTTTTGCGCGCGTTGTAATTTTGGAATAGCAAGGCGCGGGTTGAGATGGATGGAGTTGTCGGAGCACAATTAGACAAAGATATATCTTAAATATTTCGGGGTAACAAGGCGCGGGTTGAAATTTCCAGACAAGCCCAATGTGTACTGTACCAAATCAATTCGCACTTTCATCGACGAAACAACAAAAAGAAATCAATTCGCAGCACACAAGAGAGTCTAGTCCCGTGTATTGTACCAAATCAATTCGCACTACAAATGTCATTCAAAACTTTGAATTCATGTTATGTTCAGTTAAAATATTTTGCTACGTGTATAATGCATGCAACCTGCTACTCAAATGAATGTTTTTGTGCATTCCAAAGGTATATACTACCGCTTCAATATGAACTAAATTTGAATTCGTTTCTCTATTTAAATAAGATCTACAATGATGATTGTTGTGAAGTCAAACAATTTGAATCCGTTTCTCTATTTTAATAAGATCTACAGTCATCATTATTGTCAAGTTAAACCATCGTTTGTGTATTATCTTCACAGCACACCACATGATTACTCTCGAGTTAGATATGAACTATGTGTACTATATGAACTCGAACTCGATTTTTTGAATCCACTTTATGTTGATTTCAAATCATAATACATTTCAAGCTCTAGCTAGATCTTCATAATCTAAACAATGTCTCATATGTATAATGTGTTTATCACATAATGTATGGTGGCCCGCCCCCTACGCCTACAAGTATTTAGATGTAAGTTGCAAACACCACACATTACCATAAATTCAAATAAAATGTGAGATTGTTTGATATATAGTATTGTTTAGATTGTTCGATATTTAGTTGTAAGTTGCAAACGCCACACATTATCAAAAATTCAAATAAAATGTGAGATTGTTCGATATATAGTATGGTTTAGATTGTTTGACATTTAGCTGTGAGTTGCAAACGCCATGCATTATCACATTATGGTATAACATGTGCAAAACCACAGCACGCGTATCACCGCTATATTCATGCATGCATATATTTATAACACTATGATCTCCTATTCAAATATATGAATCCACTTTCATATCTAATTATGATCTTTGTTAGTCTCTTACAACCACACAATCCTCTAACCTTTGTAGCTAGCACTAACTTTCTCTCGTGCATGCACATGCCCTCCTCGCCCTCCCCCTCCCTCAGCATTCTGTCCATCGCGCACATTCATTTTTTTCTTTAGGTCGTTCTCCCACAGTCTCCACAACTCCTTTCCGACACGCACCGATCGATAAACCTCTCCAGCGTCTGCCTACAACATACGTACACAACCACCTTCCATCTCCTCCTTTCTGTGTCCATGCCTCTTGTCTCTCTTACGGCCCCACACACCTGTAAACTCTCGCACCACCTCCTAGCTCCATTCTCTCTATCTATCCGTCTCGCTGGGCCTTATTTGCCTCTAACAAATGGATGTACACCGACCAATCTCCCGCTATACATATAGCTAGCTATGTCCTTAATTATAACTCGTTTTCCCCATGCGTCGATCGATCTACCTCATTAGTTATGTTTCTCCCTTCCTCCGACAAACAACAATTGACCTACCGATCTAGTTATGTTTGCTTAGCAAACACATGGTTTCCCTTCATCATCCATGCATGCGTCCCGGCAGATCTATCATGCACAGGCACACACAAAAACACATCCCCACTCTTATTGATAATATTGCAGTTCTACCCTCAGTTTGTCTAGTAGGCCTCTCCCACCATCTTTGAGAAGCAAATCCATCACCCATCTAGCACTCTACCCCTCTCCCTCCCTCCCTCTCTCTCCTCTCTCTCTCTGTTCCAACCTATTTCCCGTCCTTCAGTTATGTATGGATGTCGTCCCATCTCCCTCAAGACATAGCTGGGTCTTTCCTTCTCAACACATATATGAGTCATTCTACCTCTTTAGTTAGGCATCTACCTCCCCCCTCCCCCCACCCCCCACACACACCGATACATCGAGTGCTTTAGTCACGTCTCCCTGCCACACACAAACTTACCCTATGCCCTCTAACGTTCTGGTAGGTCAGTCGCCCTATATCTTTGACTTGCACACACACAATTTCGATGGCTCTCTTCATCCATCTCGCACCCACCCACTTGATCCTCTCTTCCACTCTATCGATATCTATGACCCCTCCCTCTCTTCTCATGGATCGCCCCCTCTGGCCCTCTCTATATGATATGGATATGCCTCTATTTCACACACATTGCATGCAATTTTTTTTTGAGATGTCATCGACACATATTCCCACAAATACATTTACAAAATCACCCCCCCAAAAAAACAAAAAACACTCACGAACGCACACGCCATCTGTCTAGGTTTGTATCTCTCTTACACACATGCACGTAGGTGGGGGACGTGCACGAAGAGAAGAGGTGCACGCACGGCGCACGTACTCTCGTCTCTTTCCCAACCACACCTACGCGGGTACACGGTGGAGCTCATTTCTGTACGATAGGGCAGCCCATGTGGTAATTTGACATGTGTACTGGTTGTCCACTTGATGGAGGATCGTCTACCACGGGTGAAGAAACAAATTGTGACTTGACGCGATATGTTAAAAAAGAGGCAAACCATGTAGGGCCTACCTTACAGGCAAGGCTCTATACAATGGAGTACTTTTGATGTGTCCCGTCAACTCGCAGAACAAGGAGAAGCTTGCTTAGTACGCCATCTCCCCCGCCCACGGGCGCGGTGGCTTGTAGGATGAGGTGAAGCTTGCTTACTAGTACGCCTTACGCCCACTCCCTCGCCCACGCGCGCGGTGGCTCACAGGATGAGGAGAAAATTTTACTACTCCCTCCGTTTACTCTTCGTCCCTACCTTGGTTAGAGAGATTATCATATTGTTTGGAATGTATGTCCTTTAGTAGATTTAGATTTCAATATGAACTACTAGTACATACTCCAAATACTGATGTATATAGACGTATTTTAGAGTGTAGATTCACTCATTTTGCTCCGTATGTAGTCCATATTGAAACTGACATAATAGTACGCACTCTCCCTCGCCCCTCGACCCTTGCCCACGTGGTGGACGTGCAGCAATTCATTCGGTCTCATATAGCCAGAACGATATATACTGCAGTACCATTATTGCTCGACTTCCCGAAGAGGCGAAGAGCCAATCGCAAGGTTAATATTTTGGAGATGCCAAGCGCAAGGTTTATAGGAGAACGAGTAGTAGGTGCCACGTCATTTATAAATAAAGTTTTTTTCTTCAGTGGCACGTACGCAATATAAATAGGTTCATATGGAGAGAAAAGGAAACCGCTCCACTATATACATAGGCATGACGAGCCTACACTGTTGCTTGTTGGGGTTGCTCTCTTCAGTCTTCACACTCTCTCGCACAAAACGACTGTGGCCACATCTCTAAGACTAGCCACAATGGAGAGTAACATACACTACTAACATACACATATCCCTAGACTATGTTCCTACCTTCATAGTGGGTAGTAACATAAGTATGGTAACATGCAAAGCCTCATTTATTAGGTTATAGACTCATATTGCATTGGGACATGTGATGTTACAGTAACTAGCTAAGTTACTCAAACTACCTCTCTCCTCATTAACTCATTGCCACGTAAGCAAATTTGCTGAGTTGGACTCGATGTTACTACTGAAGTTACTCCCACTATGGCTAGTCTAACATCCCGGCGGATCACGTCCGCTGGGGGAAGGGGTGGATGCTTAGTGTAGATGCGGTCGCCGTCGCCGACAGCGAAACCCACTGTCGTCATGTCCCGATCAGGGGTCTCCGCCATTCTCTCACACAAAGCCGATGAGGTTGCCTTCGTCCATTGCTCACTGCCACGACGTGGGTAGTTGCCTCCTCCCACCGCCCTCCTCTAGGTTGAGTTACGTCCCGACATCCCTCAGGTACAACTCCCTTTACAGCCGGCTTGCAACACTGCTCCAGCTGCCCACATCACTCCATGTGGATATTTCTCTACTTCTTTCCCCCGCACATACCTCTACTGGCTTCTATGTACTGTATTTGTGATGAGTTTATGTCTCATCAACTAGTCCCAGTAATCTTATTCTAATCACGCTTCTTCAATTTCTTTGCCACAGGGATGCTCATCTCGATTTTGGTGAAACTGCACAAAATGATCCGATGGTCAAAGGGTTGCAAACTTATTCATTTCTTCGGAAGCTCCAACGTTGCCAGCAAATTAAAGCCTAGTTAGGGTTTACGGCATGGATCATTTTTTCTTTAGCTATCTCTGTTCCAAAATAAGTGTCAACTTTAGTAGTAGTACAACTTTGTACTAAAGTTTGCATAAAGTTGAGACACTTATTTTGGAACGGAGGAAGTACATATTGGCTATGATCTGTCAATCATTGAGATGCAGTAGCATGCATGTTAGTCTCCTTTGTATTTGCTGAAATGTTGCAACGGGCAACCTTGGACGCAAGATACATGAAACAGAAGCTGGAAGCTTCATAGAATTGTACAAACTTATCTTGCTGATAAATTAGAGTATGTACTATACTAGTACTATGTAAAGAGTTAGGTGTCGCACGGTGTCTAGAAAATATGGTGATAGTGTGAGGTGGGCCATGTAATCACTGAGCCTGTGTGTTTTCACTTCTCTCGCACTCCTCTGCTAAGAATGGAGAAAATTGTAATCTAGTAGTACCTCCTTTCGCCGAAAGCGTGGGACATCCAGCAGTCCTACCACCTCAGTAATAATGACCAATGAGCCGTCATATCACATAGACCCAGCAGTAAGTTGGACGGACGAAGCAATCATCACTCTTGAATTCGCTTCTCCCATCAACGCAGGCGCCAGTGAGAGCTCGTGTCCACTCTGCCCGGGCATGAATGCGACACCGATTCTTTGGAGCGGCGCTGACCATTTCGCGCGGGAAGCGTGCGCGGGCGATGGGGGGCTTTGGGTGGGCCAGGCTGGTCAGGAGCGGGCATGGCAACTGTCCCGCCTGTCTCGACCGGACGCCTGGAGACGAGAGGATGCACCGACTCTCGCGGCTAAATCGTACACTACACACCATCTCTCTGTAGGAGTAGGTCAGTCGCTCTCTCTAACACAAACACATGCTGTTAAACACACACACACACACGCGCCGAGGTAAAATGATGACTTGCATGTTGCAATCCATATGTTAGTACCTACTATGAAAGTAGTAACATAGACTAGTAACATATGCATGTTACTAGTCCATGTTACTCACCACTATGACCAGCCTAGCAATGTAACCAAACGCTCCTTACTCTGCCTTGTTATCTCCTCCGGAAACCCAATGCATGGAGCACAACTACGCGTTGATGCATACGTGGCCCTGCATGGTAGCTAAAACGACATCTCTTAGTTGTTGTGATTAATTGTTGTGTTTAGAAACAGAAATCAGGGCTTTGATTGGAGGAAGGACCGGTCAAGTTTCTCCTTGTCCTCCAATCTACTTGCACCTCGTTTCAAAAAAATTCTGCTTGCACCTTGGTCCTGCTGCACCTTCTAAGGTTACTTATTACACCTAGACGGAGGGAGTAGTACGAGATACATCGGCACACTGACTTAGGTCGAATACAAGTGCCCAAAATTGCGTGCATGTTATAATACAGATTCACTTAAAATAGTATGTGAGCGAACAGAGGGATCAATTGGACAGTGTTCACGAGCAGTAGCGAGATGTGTGAGGTTAGATACACCGCTGGCGCTTTTAGTTTTTCTTATTAATTTGTTTGTTTCACCCTCTGACTTGTGGGACCCAACGTATTACGTGGAGAAAAGTAAGGTGACTAAGGCTGCATTATTTCTGTACTACCAACACTGCTTTAAATCCCAAAAGACCTTACCACCAAAGCCACATGACATGATTATGATTTAAATCCCAATGACTCCCTCACAAAAAAACACACATCATGCTTGTCACATGAATGCAGGAATGTATTAAAGGTTATTTTCCTCTCGTTAAACATAACGTGGGGGTGGTGCAGTTGGTTAGCCTGTTCGCTCATCAAACTTGAGGTCTCGGGTTCGATAACTACACTTGAGCATAATTTTGTTTTTGTTCGACTTCTTTCTTCCACCCAATGATAGGTAGGCCCCACATGACAGAGAGAGAAAGTGATCTGGGGCGGTGCCAGGAGGATTCTTTGACTAGTCAAAATGGATGGATACAGAGCTGTACAATCTCGTAGTGACCGTATAATCACCTCATCATGTATACGCTGGCTGCAGCCTTGACGCTTGTTTTCTAGGGTTTGCAGTCTTCACGCTCTCTCTCCAGATTGGGTGGAAGAAAAGTCCGTTTGTAGTTGCTCTCTTCACACTCGCTCACCCTCTCCAGATCTAAACAAGACTTCGTTGGCCTCTCTCTCTCTCTCCCCCTCACTGCTGGTCAAAGATCCGGTAGGATCCGTCCGCTGGGAAGGGAAGGAGGCTTAACGCTGTCGCTATCGGCGAGGAAGGGAATCCACTACCGGCGCAACTGTTCTCTTTCACCCAGCTGTGGCGCGGGAGGGCCTCTGACCCCTTCTTGCTCGCCGCCGTACATAGTGTGGTCCGAACCCCACCCCAGGAACCTTGAGGTACAATTTACTTATTCCACATGCATTACTGTAGTTGCATGTGGGCTTTTTCCGTTTCTGCACTCGAATCTAGGTGTTGGATCAAACAGGAAAGTAGTGGGGAAAGTTGTATAGCATGAATCTATGACGTGGTTCAAAGAGGAAAGGAAGGGGGGAAAGTACTAGTACATACTAGCTATCCAGCACCTACGTTGGTCGAAAAGGGGAAACAATGACAAACACAGTATGCACATCTGTAACAAACTGATCTTTTGTTTTGGGGGACAAGGCTGTAGAGTTTGAGCGGGACTAGATTGAAGGAAATATGCCCTAGAGTCAATAATAAAGTTATTATTTATTTCCTCATATCATGATAAATGTTTATTATTCATGCTAGAATTGTATTAACCGGAAACATAATACATGTGTGAATACATAGACAAACATAGTGTCACTAGTATGCCTCTACTTGACTAGCTCGTTGATCAAAGACGGTTGAGTTTCCTAGCCATAGACATGAGTTGTCATTTGATTAACGGGATCACATCATTAGGAGAATGATGTGATTGACTTGACCCAGTCCGTTAGCTTAGCATTTGATCGTTTAGTATATTGCTATTGCTTTCTTCATGACTTATACATATTCCTATGACTATGAGATCATGCAACTCCTGAATACCGGAGGAACACTTTATGTGCTACCAAATGTCACAACGTAACTAGGTGATTATAAAGGTGCTCTACAGGTGTCTTCGATGGTGTTTGTTGAGTTGGCATGGATCAAGATTAGGATTTGTCACTCCGATTGTCGGAGAGGTATCTCTGGGTCCTCTCGGTAATGCACATCACTATAACCCTTGCAAGCAATGTAACCAATGAGTTAGTTACGGGATGATGCATTACGGAACGAGTAAAGAGACTTGCCGGTAACGAGATTGAACTAGGTATTGAGATACCGACGATCGAATCTCGGGCATGTAACATACCGATGACAAAGGGAACAACGTATGTTGTTATGCGGTTTGACCGATAAAGATATTCGTAGAATATGTAGGAGCCAATATGAACATCCAGGTTCTGCTATTGGTCATTGACCAGAGACGTGTCTCGGTCATGTATACAGAGTTCTCGAACCTGTCGGGTCCGCACGCTTAACGTTCGGTGACGATCGGTATTAGGAGTTTACGTGATTTGATGTACCGAAGGTAGTTCGGAGTCCCGGATGACATCGGGGACATGACGAGGAGTCTCGAAATGGTTGAGACGTGAAGATTGATATATTGGACAACTATATTCTGACATCGGAATGGTTCTGAGTGATTCGGGTATTTTTCGGAGTACTGGGGAGTTACAGGAATACAGGGAAGAAGTATTGGGCCTCATGGGCCAAGTGGTGGAAGAGAGGAGGCAGGGCGCGCGCCCCCCTAGCCCAAACCGAATTGGACTAGGGGGTCTCCCCCCTTTCCTCCTTTCCCCCCTCTCCTTCCTTCTCCCCTTCCCCCTTCCTTTCCTCCTCCTCGCAGGAGTAGGAAAGGGGAGTCCTACTCCTACTAGGAGGAGGACTCCTCCTCCTGGCACGCCCTACAGGGCTGGCCGGCCTCCCCCCTTGCTCCTTTATATACAGGGGCAGGAGGGCACCCTAGAACACACAATTTGATCATTGATCCCTTAGCCGTGTGCGGTGCCCCCCTCTACCATAATCCACCGCGATCATATCGTAGCGGTGCTTAGGCGAAGTCCTGCGTCGGTAGCAACATCATCACCGTCATCATGCCGTCGTGCTGATGGAACTCTCCTGTGAAGATCCGCTGGATCGGAGTTCGTGGACGTCATCGAGCTAAACGTGTGCTGAACTCGGAAGTGCCGTGCGTTCGGTATTTGGATCGGTCGGATCGTGAAGACGTTCGACTACATCAACCGCGTTCTCATAACGCTTCCGCTTACGGTCTATGACGGTACATGGACGATACTCTTCCGTCTCGTTGCTATGCATCACCATGATCTTGCGTGTGCGTAGGAAATTTTTGAAATTACTATGTTCCCCAACAGTGCCATCCGAGCCAGTTTTATGCATAGATGTTATATGCACGAGTAGAACACAGGTGAGTTGTGGGCGATACAAGTCATACTGCTTACCAGCATGTCATTCTTTGGTTCGGCGGTATTGTTGGATGAAGTGGCCCGGACCGACATTACGCGTACGCTTACGCGAGATTGGTTCTACCGACGTGCTTTGCACATAGTTGAATCGAGTGTGACTATGCTCGGTCCTTGTTGAAAGTTAAAACAACACTAACTTGACGAACTATCGTTGTGGTTTTGATGCATAGGTAAGAACGGTTCTTGCTCAGCCCGTAGCAGCCACGTAAAACTTGCAACAACAAAGTAGAGGACGTCTAACTTGTTTTTGCAAGGCTTGTTGTGATGTGATATGGTCAAGACATGATGAAATATAAGTTGTTGTATGAGATGATCATGTTTTGTTGAAGTTATCGGCAACTGGCAGAAGTCTTATGGTTGTCTCTTTATTGCATAAGATGCAAGCGCCAAACAATTGCTTTACTTTATCGCTATGCAATAGCAATAGTTGCAAGAGAAATAGTTGGCGAGACGACCATGTGATGACACATTAATAGAGATCAAGATGATGGTGATAGAGACGAAGGTGTCCCGATGTTTCGATGAGATAGATATCGTTTTCTGTGGGAGTCGACTTTGACGATCCGACTATGAACATGCGAAGACGTCGCGCCTTAGCAATCGCTAAACCAACTTCCGAGGGTTATTGACCACGCCGGAGCACGATCAACCAGACCACGAGGGTCTATTTCCTGCGAGCAAACGAAGAACAAGCAAGAAACTGAGAGTGCAATCTGGATATTGCGAATAAAAGAGGAAAGCTTTATTAATGAAGGTGGGGTTCTGTGACGTCCTGGTCTGGTCGTTGGACACAAACGAAGTACGCGAAGTTGTAGCTATGGAGAACTTTTAATCTAAACAAAACCCGAAGTCTAAACGACGCCCTAAGGGCTGTATATATGGAGGAAGAGGGGGGAATTTTGTGGCCCTTGGAGGAGGGGTCTGAAACCAACCCTAACTCTTGTTTCCCCACACATACAGACTCTAAAAACAGCCTATACCTAAGTATTTCGAAAATACATGGACCTGGCCCAATAATAAGGTGACGCAACACCTAGAATAGCCTCTGGACGAAATTTATGAAGTGGCATCTTGTATATTTCTTCCAAGGACTCATGCACTCCTTATGGTGGCTTCAAAGTCCTGAAATCATCACTTGTAACTCCGTTCTTGATCCCCTTGCGCATGCCATCATCTCCATGCTTGATCTTGCTCCAAGGTTCATCTTTCTTGTCCATGTCAGGCCCTTCATTTGTAAGCAAAACAAATGTATCCAATTTAGGCAGCTTCATATTCTCATGAACATCAGAATCATTACCAAGAAACGAAAGTACCTGATAATTTAATTGGCGTGCGCGAGCTGTAGTAATTGGTCCAGTATGTATAGCAGCAAGAGCTGTGGGTGTAACAATGGTATTGATGTATGGATCAACTACAACAACCGTGGCAAAATTGATTAACATTTAAACAATCTGCCAGGAACATTTTATAGAAAAAGTAGAGCAAGATTGAGTCATGCTAGGGCACTCCATAATTGCAAACAGGGGCACGGATGGATAGAGCATAACCATATGTCAAAATCATCCTTACTGAAGCAACTCAAATAAAGCATGTATCTCACTGTAGCAACATGCTTACATGGCATCAAAATAACAGCAGACAAAGATCCTGAAATCAACAATATCACGAAGGCTACTTTGCATGGTTGTGCTAGTCACCACAAAGATCACAAAAAATACATGGCATACACCCCTGTAAAGATGGCATGGCATAGATCAAAATACATGTAGAGCTCATGCCCATATGATGCACACAACAAATATGGCAAAAATGACAAATCCTCAAACTCTGCTAAGAATCAGCACCTAACAATTTATAGCACTCTTGCATCAACGATTTGGGCATCAATATGGACTCAAACAAGCATGGCACAATGGAACAAAGTGAAGAGCACATCATGATGAATATTTCGATATATCATGAGCATGAAACGGAGCAGTATGCAACAAGTTATGGCATGATGAACAGGGCACCAGAATGTTACAGACTGGGACTTGGAAGAAAAATATACCCTCCAAAACTGGACGGGGATGTACGGGATGGAGGGAACCGAGGATGGCGCGGCGTTTGGTTTGGTGAATGGGTGGATCTGATGAGGACATCAATACCATTGTGACACCCACAGCCCCTGCTGCTATACATACTGGACCGATTACTAGAGCTCGCGCACGCCAATTGAATTATCAGGTACTTTCGTTTCTTGGTAACGATTCTAATGTTCATGAGAATATGATGCTGCCTAAATTGGATGCATTTGTTTTGCTTACCAATGAAGGGCCTAGCTTGACAAGAAAGATGAACCTGGGATCAAGTTCAAGAATGGAGATGATAGCATGCGCAAGGGGGTCAAGAACGGAGTTACAAGTGATGATTTCAGGACTTTGAAGCCACCATAAGGAGTCCATGAAGCCTTGGACGAAATATACAAGATGCCACTTCATAATTTTCGTCCTGAGGCTATTTTAGGTGCTGCGTCACCTTAGTATTGGGCCAGGCCCATGTATTTTCAAAATACTTAAGTATAGGCTGTTTTTAGAGTCCGTATGTGTGGGGAAACAACAGTTAGGGTTGGTTTCGGACCCCTCCTACAAGGGCCACGAAATCCCCCCCTCTTCCTCCATATATACAGCCCTTAGGGCGTCGTTTAGACTGGGGGTTTTGTTGAGATTAAAGTTCGCCATAGCTGCAACTTCGCGTACTTCGTTTGTGTTCAACGACCAGACAAAGGCGTCACAGAACGCCACCTTGATGAATAAAGCTTTTATCTTATATTCACAATATCCAGATTGCAATCTCAGTTTCTTGCTTGTTCTTCGTTTGCTCGTAGGAAACAGACCCTCGTGGTCAGGTTGATCGTGCTCCTGTGTGGTCAATAACCCTCAGAATTTGGTTTAGCGATTGCTAAGGCGTGATGTCTCGCACGTTCGTAGTCGGATCGTCAAGGTCGACTCCCATAGAAAACGATAGCCACCATCTCATCGAAAGATCGAGACCCTTGCCTCTATCAAGTGGTATCAGATTTCTAGGTTGCTTGGTGAGATTTTACAGTTTTCGTAGTTTAGGTCGAGTCTGTTCTTCATACCTATAGTCCACGAAAAAGCCAAAAAAATTAGGGCTAGGTCATCATATCCGAACCAATCTGAGCCTTTGCATAGTCTTTTTAGAGTTTTTCTTTGTTGAATTTGCGGTTGCATCGTCGTGTCGAGTTGCTGGTCTTAGCGTCTAGTCCCTTAGAGTTTCGAGTTCTGTTCACAGGTTGTCACGCCGCCGCGGCACCATCGTCATCATCATTACCATATACCACCACCCCATGATATACATCGCCGCTGCCATATACCACCACCAATCCGAGTCCAGATATACCATCGCCATATACCACCACCAATCCGAGTCCAGATATACCACCAGTCCGAGTTCCACCAGATTCATCTCCGCCACCAGTCCTAGTCCGAGTACAGTATTTGTTGCTTTGTTTTCGAGTTCCAGATCACGCCATACTCTGAGTCGTGACAGAGTAGGACTCACGAGATTCCGTGCTACCCGCAGTAGAAAAATAGCTCCAGTTTCAAAAAAAAATTGGCTAGCCAGTTTTTAGACAATTTGTAGACTTTTTCGGAAAAAATTTGTTGCGGAGCAAAAAAAAGAGGAAAAAAAGTGAAAAAAAATCAGAGAGTGCTCCTCCCTTGTTTACGTGTCGCGCCGTGATTTTGTTCGTGTTCTAGGCTTGCGTCTCTGAATTGATTATTGCTGACATTTTTGCTACCATATCATAAGCCTTCCCAGCTCCACATACATCTACATCATGCGTTTGACACCACCTGGCAATCGCTCTATCCAATCTTTGAGAGTTTTGACTACCACCGTTGCCAATCACCACCTGCTGCTGGGTAAGAACTGGTAAGAATTTGAGATTTGCTTGCCGGATTTGTGATACACCACCACCACCACCACTTCCTAGTAGTCTGTAGGATCATATTCTTGTGTGTTTCTATTGCTGCTAACCATGGCAGGATCACAAACCGATAAGACAGATTGGGAGAACATGACGAACAAGGAGCTACATGATAAATTTCAGCAAATGATGAGTGGACAGGTGCAAGATGTGCTAAACAGATTTGAAGAGGCCATGGAGAAGATAGATGGCATGGAGAAGATGTTCGAAATAAAGATCGATAACAAGTTTAATGAATTTCTCGCATGTCTTCCACCACCACCACCATCTGCACCTAACGCACCTCTACAACAACAACAACAACATCGCCTTCCAAATCAAGTGGGACGGGTACTTCGCATTCCCCTTGAGCCTGGTCAAAATTCTGGTGCCGCTGTTGATGGTTTTGTAGCTCCTGCTGCTACTGCAGAGGTGGAGGACCATTACGAGGATGAGGTTGATCAAAATCAGAACCATGTGCAACCACCAGCACCACCGCCACCAGGTCGTCCTCATGCATATCATCGCAATGGTAGGGCTACACAACCACCTCAGGTGCGTGATCATGACCATCTCCCTAAACTAAAATTGAACATTCCACCATTTGAGGGTAGATATGTTCCTGATATATATCTTACTTGGGAGTTAGAAACTGAACAACGATTTGCATGTTTACAATATCCTGAGGAGAGACGTGTTCCTGCTGCTGTTTGTGCTTTCACTAGCTTTGCATGTGTTTGGTGGTCTGAACATTGTAGATTATATCCTATTCTAGCTACTTGGGCTGCTTTGAAAACTGTTATGCGTACTCGTTGGGTTCCACCATATTATCAACGTGAATTACATCAAAAATTGCAGCGTTTAAGACAAGGAATTTTTTTTGTAGAAGAATATTATCAGGAATTACAAACTGGCATGATTAGATGTGGTATTGTTGAGGAGAATGGAGCTATGCTTGCATGTTTTATGGGTGGATTAAATAGAGAGATTCAGACCATTCTAGAGTATAAGGAGTATACTAATATCACTCGTTTATTCCATCTTGCTTGTAAAGCTGAACGTGAAGTGCAGGATCGACAGGCATTGGCGTGAACTAACTTTTCAGCAGGTCGATCTTCATCATGGACACCACGTGCATCCTCTATTTCCACTACACCAACACCTCCATCAGGTGCCACCTCTAGCCGTGATACCAGAAAGCAAGCACAACCACCACTATCTGCCAAGAGCACACCTGCTGGGCCTGCACAGAGTTCTTCTTCCATGGCATCAACAGGGCACACAAGTGATATTATTTGTCGTCGTTGTAAGGTAAGAGGACATTTTGCGAGAGAATGCAAATCTCAGCGTGTGATGATTGCTACTGAGGATGGTGGGTATGAGTCAGCTAGTGACTATGATGAGGATACTTTGGCTCTTATTACACATGAAGAACACTGTGGAGATGATTCTGATCATGAGACGCAATACATGGCTCCTGAAGATGCTGACAGGTGTGAATGTTTAGTTGCTAAACATGTTTTGAGTGTGCAGGTTACGCAAGCTGAGCAAAATCAGAGGCATAATTTGTTCCATATGAAGGGAGTTGTGAAGGAACATTTTGTTCGCGTCATCATAGATGGAGGGAGCTGCAACAACTTGGCTAGCGTGGAGATGGTGGAGAAGCTCTCTCTCACCACACGACCACATCCACATCCTTACTACATCCAATGGTTCAACAACAGCGGCAAGGTTAAGGTAACACGTACTGTTCGTGTGCATTTTAGTATCTCGACATATGCTGATTATGCTGACTATGATGTGGTACCCACGCAAGCATTTTCCTTATTACTTGGTAGACCATGTATTGCAGAATTGTAAGGAAGGGAGAACTTGGAACAAGTTCATTCTTAACGATGGATTTGCGTTTCGTGCTAACAAGCTATGCATTCCAGCTAGCTCCGTTCGTCGTTTGTTGTTGCAGGAGGCGCATGGAGGAGGATTAACGGGACACTTTGGTGTCAAGAAGATGGAGGATATACTTGCTACACATTTCTTTTGGCCAAAGATGAGACGGGATGTTGAGCGTTTTGTTGCTCGCTGCACTACATGTCAAAAAGCTAAGTCACGACTCAATCCTCATGGTTTATATATGCCTTTGCCTGTACCTAGTGTTCCTTGGGAGGATATATCTATGGACTTTGTTTTAGGTTTACCTCGAACAAAGAAGAGGAGGGATAGCATATTTGTTGTCATGGATAGGTTCTCAAAAATGGCACACTTTATACCATGTCATAAAAGCGATGATGTTGTTAATATTGCTGATTTGTTCTTTCGTGAAATTATTCGCTTGCATGGTGTGCCGAATACTATTGTTTGAGATTGTGATACTAAATTTCTTAGCCACTTTTGGAGATGTTTATGGGCTAAGTTGGGGACTAAACTTCTTTTTAGTACTACTTGTCACCCCCAAACTGATGGACAAACTGAAGTAGTCAATAGAACATTGTCTACTATGCTTAGGGCTGTTTTGAAGAATAACAAGAAAATGTGGGAAGAATACTTGCCTCATATTGAATTTTCTTATAATCGTTCATTGCATCTACTACTAAGATGTGCCCTTTTGAAATTGTGTATGGTTTCCTACCTCGTGCACCTATTGATTTGTTGCCTCTTCCATCTTCGGAGAAGGTTAATTTTGGTGCTAAATAACGTGCTGAATTGATTTTAAAAATGCATGAGTTAACTAAGGAAAACATTGAGCGTATGAATGCTAAATATAAACTTGCTGGAGATAAGGGTAGAAAACATGTTGTGTTTGCACCTGGAGATCTTGTTTGGTTACATTTTCGTAAGGATAGATTTCCGAATTTGCACAAATCAAAGCTAATGCCACCTGCTGATGGTCCTTTTAAGGTGTTAGAGAAAATAAATGATAATGCATATAAACTTGAGCTGCCTGCAGATTTTGGGGTTAGTCCCACTTTTAACATTGCAGATTTGAAGCCTTATTTGGGTGAGGACGATGAACTTTCGTCGAGGACGACTTCGTTTCAAGAAGGGGAGGATGATGAGGACATGAATACCATTGTTACACCCACAACCCATGTTGCTATACATACTGGACCGATTACTAGAGCTCGCACACGCCAATTGAATTATCAGGTACTTTCGTTTCTTGGTAATGATTCTAATGTTCATGAGAATATGATGCTTCCTAAATTGGATACATTTGTTTTGCTTACAAATGAAGGGCCTATCTTGGACAAGAAAGATGAACCTTGGATCAAGTTCAAGCATGGAGATGATGGCATGCGCAAGGGGGTCAAGAGCGGAGTTACAAGTGATGATTTCAGGACTTTGAAGCCACCATAAGGACTGCATGAAGCCTTGGACGAAATATACAAGATGCCACTTCATAAGTTTCGTCCAGAGGCTATTTTAGGTGCTGTGTCACCTTAGTATTGGGCCAGGCCCATGTATTTTCGAAATACTTAAGTATAGGCTGTTTTTAGAGTCCGTATGTGTGGGGAAACAAGAGTTAGGGTTGGTTTCGGACCCCTCCTCCATGGGCCACGAAATCCCCCCCTCTTCCTCCATATATACAGCTTTTAGGGCGTCGTTTAGACTGGGGGGTTTCTTGAGATTAAAGTTCGCCATAGCTGCAACTTCGCATACTTCGTTTGTGTTCAACGACCAGACAAAGGCGTCACAGAACCCCACCTTGATCAATAAAGCTTTCATCTTATATTCACAATATTCAGATTGCAATCTCAGATTCTTGCTTGTTCTTCGTTTGCTCGCATGAAACAGACCCTCGTGGTGAGGTTGATCGTGCTTCGGCGTGGTCAATAACCCTCGGAAGTTGGTTTAGCGATTGCTAAGGCGCGACGTCTCGCACGTTTGTAGTTAGATCGTCAAGGTCGACTCCCACAGAAAACGATATCCACCATCTCATCGAAAGATCGGGACCCTTGCCTCTATCAGGATCTGATCCATCCCGCGATGGATCCGGCTCCGGGGAGCTCGAGGAAGTCCGGCGAGGTCGGAGTTGGCCGGAGTTGGCGGATCCGGGCCGGATCTGGCCGGATCCGGTTGGATCTTGACAGGGGCGACGCAGGGAGGCCGTTGCCAGCGTGGGCCGCGAACGCCATGCAGGTTGCGGGGCAAGGTGGCGTGCGGGGGCGGCGACGAGCTTACGCGGCGGCGGCGAAGGACGCGCGAGGGCGGCAGTGGCGTGGCGCCATGGTGGAGGCGGCAGCCGGAGTTGGCGGCGGGGAGCGGCGAAGGAGCGGTTGGCGGCGAGGTCGGTCGCCGGCGGGGGAAGCTCCGGCGAGCAAGGTGGCGGAGGAAGGGCGCCGGCGCTCGGGCGGATCGGGCACCAGTGCGGCCCGGTTCGGCCTGGGGGCGAGCCCGGCGGCGCGGAGGAGATACAGGGCCGGCGGTGGTGATGTGGCTGCGTCCGATTGGACAAGGGGGCGGTGGCGGACATGTCCGGCACGCGGTGGATGTGTCCGGCAGCGCGAGGATGAAGAAGCTAGGGTTTCGTCCGCAAAATTTAATGGGGTGCACATATATATATAGCTGGGAGGAGGTAGGAGTGTGCAAATGAGGAGGAGTGTGCAAATGAGGTGTAGTTTTCAACCACGCGATCGTGATCCGATGGCGGAGGACATGGGAGTGGTTTGGAAGAGTTATTGGGCCGTTTTGGAGGGGTGTTGGGCTGCAACACACAAGAGGCATTTGCGGTTCCCCGGTTAAACGTTGGAGTATCAAAAGGACTCCAAATGGCACGAAATTTGACAGGCGGTCTACCGGTGGTGTACCAAGGCCACTTGGCAAATCTCGGTCCATTCCGAGAACATTCAACACCCATTCAACTAGAGACGCCGGTGCACGTAGGAGTGTCGGACTGCAAAACGGACAACGGGGAAAATGCTCGGATGCATGAGATGAACACGTATGCAAATGCGATGCACGTGATGACATGATATGAAATGCATGACATGAACAAAATGCAAAACGAAGAAAAAACCCAACCACGAAGGGAAACTCATATCACATCTCCAGAAAAGGCAAGAGTCGCAGTTACAAATATGGAAATTTGTATCCGGGACGTTACCAATATTTGGCACCTCAAAATCGGCTTCCAAATAGGTCTTTTTGTCCCCCGAAGTTTATGAACACAGCTTATTCCAGTTTTTCAAGCCAGTTTTAGAATTTTTTGACTCCTCATATCAACTCGGAATTGAGTGATTCTTTTTGCGTTTGAAAGCTTGAGTCAGTGCCATTCTTGAGAAAAATTGGCACAAATTTTTCCACAGAAAAGTTGGAGAGATAGTTGTTGATATATCCTGCTTGGCTGTTGCTTCACATCATTATCTTTACTGCTATTGTGATCTTCACTTATATCTTGCTATCCAGAGCTACTTCATATCCTTTATTGATGCTAGTTGTGCTACGTCATGACCTCATTAGTGTTCTAGGCTCGCGTCTCTAGTCCGGTCTAGCCTAGGACCAGCACAGTACCGTTGTTGAGTGTTTCTTCAACATTGCATCTCTAAATTGATTATTGCTAATATTTTGTTACCATATACTTAAGCCTTCCAAGCTCCACATATTTCTACACCGTGTTTACGCACTTTCCCCTGGCAATCGCTTTACTCAATCTTCAGAGTTATTTGACACCGCTGGTTGCCGATCACCACCTGTTGCATGGTAAGAACTTGTAAGATATTGATATTTGCTATACTGTGAGCGTTTTACCACCACTTCTAAGTAGTTCATAGGAACATTTTTTTTATTCTTTTTCTTGTTTCTACTAATCATGACAGGATCCAGAGTTAATTCTTGGGCTTTGTCGATCGTGGGAGACGTGCCACCACCCTTTGCAAATACCACAACCGTCACGAGAGGTGCACAAACATCCAAATGCACATGATCAGGTTAATGTATCTATACCACCATTTGATGGTCGTTTTAGACCTTATTTATATATTGAATGGGAGTTCGACATAAAAAATATATTTGCTTCCCATAATTTTGATGAGCATAAAAAAGTTAAGGTTGTAGTTGGTTCTTTCACTGGTTATTCTTTGGTTTGGTGGAGTGAATATTGTCGGTTACACCCTGATTATATACCTACTACTTGGGATGATTTGAAACTCGTCATGCGACATACATTCGTCCCCGCTTATTATACTCGTGACATGATTAAAAAGTTGCAACATTTAAAACAAGGTAGTGACACTGTAACGAAATATTATGATGATTTACAAACTACCTTGTGGCATTCCTCTTTAGAAGAAAGTGAAGATGATTTTATGGATAGATTTTGGGGAGGATTAAACTATGATATTCAAGAGATACTAATTCATGAAGAGTGTTATCCTATGGACCATTTGTTTCGTCTTGCTTGAAAAGCTGAACAGAAAATAAAATGACGTGTTGCGCACGAGGAGAACAAGCGCATGGTGCACATTCCAAGAGTTGATATGATTGTTCCTTCAACTACTAGGCATACTATGACAACCACATCCGTTGTTGTGCGGACTACATCTCCTCCACCATGTGACACATCACCACCGAGAGTGCCTACATCATCTGAGTTGATCATAAAAGGTAATGACAAATGTACTGATCTTCCACCTCCACATGAGTATGATGAATACCTTGTCAATTTCAGTTCACCATGTGATGACCTACCCACTACTTTTATCACACCACCTATTTTAGAGGACTATGTTGATGATTTGACTTTGGCATGTGATCAAACAAATGCAATATCAGTAATGTCGAGTGCACCCAGTGAATTAACTGTTGATGCAAAAAACCCATGTTTAATCATTTTGATATGACCTCTAATCTTGGTGATGATTCTGTGTCAAATGACTTATTGCATGTTTGCTTATTTAAGCATGTGGTAGCATTTAAATTTGATGCAAATAAGGTTTATTCCCCAATGTTCGGATGGTTTAATGATGAATATTGTCAATCTTTTGATACGAATAAGAGCTTCACTTATATGTGCAAATTGAGTTGCAACATTTTTATGCCTTATAATAATTGTGATAATATTTTGGCTTTACATTTTATGAACTATGAAAGTTACCGATGTGTACATGTGTCATATGTGCAAAAATTAAGGGAAGTTAAAATGGATGACATATACATATACAACACGTACACCTTGTCTCTTTTGTTAGCCACATTTTAGATTAAGCAACGCCGAGGACGGCTTTGTTTTCAAGAAGGGGATGATGATGAGGACATGGCTACCTTGGACATAACCAAAAATATTGCATACATGCATATTTGTCAGGTGATTTCTAGTGCAAACTATTCAATAATCTATTTATGTTATCTAGAACAAAAATACTTCACACACTTTTGTGTTTTGTCTAATTGCAGGTGTATGGAACATTTGTACAATCCACATATGAAGATAAGGGAGAACGAGATGTTTACTTGCTTCAAAAATTTCTCTCACGTCACTTTTGGCCCAAGAGAAGATAGAGTCCAAGCCTCTCACATTCTGGATTCAGATTCGGACTGCACAGACATACCTGACTCAAAACGCCAACAACTTTTTCATACGGACTCCGAATTGGGTGATTCTTTTTTTGTTGGAAACTAGATTTCGTCTCTTAACTTCCGGGTTCTATTCTGCCTCGTTTCTAAGTCTGCACTTGTTGTTTTCCTGACAATATTAAGATGTCGATCCTATTAACCCTCAGGATTTTAGCTTGAGCATGAAGTCACACATTTCACTGTTTGAGTTTGAAACTATTGTTCTAAAAAACAATAATTATTTAGTAACACTGATATTTCTTGAATAAGTAGTTTGACCACAGTTTGACCAGATTTGACCAAAATTCAAAAAAACTGAAATAATTATTTAGTAACACTAATATTCTTGAATAATTATATAGTAACACTAATACTTCTTGAATAAGTAGTTTGACCATAGTTTGACCAGATTTAATGATTTTTTTAAAAAAAACTGAAATTTGAGCATAACTTTTTTTCCTTTTGGAATTTGAGGATTCTACAAATTTGACCATAGTTTTACATTTTCCCTACACTTTTTACAAAACATGTCCAAATTTAAGTTTTTAAATTTTCCTAACTAGTAGATGTAGTAACATAACTACATCTCGAAGGATTTTAACTTTTGAAGTTTTTATCATTTTCTTTTGCTTTTTACAAAACTGAAAAGGAGACACACCGGGGGGTAGGATTTGAAAATTGCACCATCAGTACCAGTTCGTGGCACGAACCGGTACTAAAGGTCTAACCTTTAGTACCGGTTCGTGCCACGAACCGGTACTAATGGGGTTGAGGCATTAGTGCCGGTTCGTGGGGCACCAACTGGGACTAAAGGTCCCATTTGAACCGGGAGTAATGCCTGTACGGTGCCCTAGCCACACGAACCGGGACTAATGCTCACATTAGTCCTGGTTCGTAATGAAACCGGTACTAATGCTCTTTTCTGGCCGAACCAAAGCCCTGTTTTCTACTAGTGCAGGGCGGTTGCCACAAGATGGTGGGGAGTCAGACCCCTGCCACACCCCGCTATAAAGAGGGAGCGCGAAGGTGAACGGAGGGCTCACCCATGCATCTTCTCCACCTTCTTCTCGTCTCCTTCACCCATCTTGGTGAGAGGAAGAGGGCGCGCTCAAGCTCCGGTGGCGGTGACAAGGGCCTCCTCTCAGCAACGCATCCCCACCCCGGCTGGGGATGCTGGGGCAGGATCCAGTGTGCAAGGTTGTGCCGTAGGACGTGGTCGTGGACCGCGCGGTGCTCAGAGCCTAGGGGGATGCAGTGGTGCTCCTACCGCTCCTTCCCCAGCCGCTCCGACTCCAATGGAGAGCCATGTCGGGGATGCACCGCTGGAGTTTATCGTTAGGCTACATGAGCCCCCACGCAGCCGTCTTCGGTGTCCTGGCCCTTTTGCAAGGGTGATGGAGGTTGAACAGCCACACAGGTTGAAGTTGCGGATGAGGGGTTGCTGTAATGGCAACATGTGGGTGGACATTGAGTTTCCCACACCTCTTGTCATGCTTCGCCGGTGTGGATGGAAAACTTTTGCACGTGCCCATAGCCTGGCGGAGGGGCACGTCCTCCATTTTAATTTAATGGAGGCTGATCTACTCTCCATCAAGGTCTTCGGGCATTTGAGTGCTTGCTTAGGGTGCTGCGCGGAAAGCTTGACCAATGATGATAGCTCCTCCTCGAGCGACAACGGCAAAGAGGAAACTAACGGTGAAGACGGCGAAGCCGAGCCTATGGTCGTCAAGCATGAAGACGATGACTCGGACTCCGGCGGAGCGCCGGACACACCATCACCGTCAGCTAGGTGCCGGCAGCACCACCATCTGTAGTTGGACCCTCGACAGAGTGATTTGCCGGGGTGCTTGGCCTGGTCGACTCTGTTTCCACTAGTTGGATCCCGGCAGGCTTCTTCACATACTCCAACTTCATCTTCCCTGCCGGTGTTCCTCTTGCCGCATTCCTCTGGTCCTGGTGGGGGTCACCAGGGCATCACGTAACCGCTCCCCCCGTCCCTGGCCTATACTTCCTTGCCGGGGAGGCGCCCTCCCGATCTTGTCAGGTTGCGTCCCGCGGGCCCTGACGGGGTCAGGCTGGGCTTCTGCCCAGGCGCTCCTTTTGCCCTCTTTCCTTCTTGATGCAACTCCTAGGAGGAGAGGGAAAAGAAAGGCATGATGGGGCACTTATCATTCTTCAATTTAAAAGATGTAAGTTGTAGCCAAGTTTTAGTTCAAATCATGTAACCCTCTATCCATGTTTGTATCATGTATGATTTCTACTAGTTTATCTGTATATTAATGAAAAAAGAATGCATCTCGGGCACCAGTGCATGTATCGTATACATGTTGAGGAATGATCCCTCAATACTTTCAGGTAAACAAAGGTCCCTGGTAAGACATATTGTCGGTCCCTTCCACAGCTGCTACTAAGCCCTACTTGATGGGTTACGAGCGTGGATGGAAACCGGCCCCTCGCCAGTCCCCCCCCCTCCAAATGCTACTATGGCCAACCTGACTTGAAGAAATTTCGAATCATAGGATGGGAGCGACAAGGTTTTCTGACGCACAAGCTTTTCATACAGCAACACATTATGGTTGGCGAGGTGAACTTATCTGCTTTTTTTGTCCTTCTTATCGTTCCTAATAAGGGGGAACTATTGGCACCAATATGTTGGCTCGTTCTCACTCTTCCTTCTGGGAAGTGCATCCATGGCAAGGGGCCTGCTTTTGATCAAAAAGAAATGCAGGGGAGAAAACAAATGCATATGATCTTTTGTGAAGGATTAATTATCTTATGCCAAGGTTATTGTCACCACAATAAAGCCATACTTAATTAAACATGCATGCAAGTTTTGTGCCAGCGCTTTGTTTTATTATCTTTGCACATGGTCTTCGTCTTGCTTTGTACAAAGGGTTACAAGTTTGGGGGACTATGCTTGTACAAAACAGGTTGTTGGGGCAAGGCCGGGCAACCGCCCCTTTCTTGGGGAACGTAGCATGCAATTTAAAAAAATTCCTACGATCACGCAAAATCTATCTAGGAGATGCATAGCAACGAGAGGGGGAGAATGTGCCAATGTACCCTTGTAGAATGAAAGCGGAAGCGTTAGTTTAACGCGGATGATGTAGTCGAAGAACGGCTTCACGATCCAACCGATCTTAGTACCGCACGTACGGCACCTCTGAGTTCAGCACATGTTCAGCTCGATGACGTCCCTTGAACTCTTGATCCAGCAGAGGGTCGAGGGAGAGTTCTGTCAGCATGATGGCATGGTGACGGTGACGGTGATGTGATCCGCGCAGGGCTTGACCTAAGCACTACGATGCTTTGACCGGAGGAGTAAACTGTGGAGAGGGGCACCGCACACGACTAAGAAAACAATTGATGTGTCTCCAAGGGGTGCCCTGCCCACATATAGAAAGGAGGGAGAGGGAGGAGGCTAGCCCTAGGGAGCGTGCCATAAGGGGGGAGTCCTACTAGGACTCCTAGTCCTAGTAGGATTCGGCCCCCCTTTCTTTTCCTTCTCATGGAGGTGGAAAGGGGGAAGGAGAGGGAGTAGGAGAAGAAAAGGGGGTGCCACCCCCTTTCCCTAGTCCAATTCGGCCTCCTCCCTTGTGGGGGACACACCAACACCTTGTGGGCTGGTTAGCCTCCCTCCTATGGCCTATATGGCCCATATCTTTCCCCGGGAGGTTCCAGTAACCCCTCCGGTACTCCGGTATGTACCCGATACACTTCGGAACCCTTCCGTTGTACGAATACTACCTTCCAATATATCAATCTTTACCTCTCGACCATTTTGAGACTCCTCGTCATGTCCATGATGTCATCCGAGACTCCGAACAATATTCAATCATCAAAACACATAACTCATAATATAAATCGTCATCAAACGTTAAGCGTGCGAAGCCTACGGGTTCGAGAACTATCTAGACATGACCAAGACACATCTCCGGTCAATGACCAATAGCGGAACCTGATGCTCATATTGGTTCCTACATATTCTACAAAGATATTTATCAGTCAAACTGCAATGACAACATACGTCATTCCCTTTGTCATCGGTATGTTACTTGCCCGAGATTTGATCGTCGGTATCATCATACCTAGTTCAATCTCATTACTGGAAAGTCTCGTTACTCATTCCGTAATGCATCATCCCGTAACTAACTGATTAGTCACATTGTTTGATGTAGTGTAGGAACCCTATCGCCCGATCTTTCACGAAAGGAGCGGAATCCCGAGAAGAACACGAAGAACACAAAGGGGAAACACAAGAGGAACACTCAACCTAACAAGAACAAGTCACAATAGTGCTAGATCCTCGGATACATGGAATGATTCATGGTACACGATCAACTAGGGACGATACACGGGAACCGGTCTTCTCCGTGAGAAGGTCTTGAATCCACGGGGGGATCTTCCCTTAGAAAGCGGTCTTGAATCCAAGGTGGATCTTCTCCAAAGAGGGGCCGCAGTCTCTCTCAAGGAGTAGATCCGATATGGATGAGCGAAGCTCTATCACACAAATGAGCTAACACAATGCTAACCCTAGAAAGTTGTACGGGGCGGATTATTTATAGTCTTAGTGCAAAAGAGGGGGCGAAGGGGTACATGGGCTGCGGCCCAACTCGAAACGATGCTCAGGCGTCGGACGTCCGGGGGTCACTGGTCATCCGGAGGCTCGCGAGGGTCCGGACATCCGGTGCCTGTCGGACGTCCGTAGATTCTTTTCGGGTGGTCTTTGATCGAACGTCCGGTTGGGGTCGGTCGTCCGAGGGTCGTCGGTCGTCCGGGTGGTGTCGGACGTCCGTCTGTTTTGGCTCAGGTGTGACAGTGTCGGTCGTCCGGAGGAGGCCGGACGTCTGGAGCCTGGAGGTCGTCAGACGTCCGGGGTTCATCGGTCGTCCGGAGCCTGGAGACTTTGGTCTCCTCTTCTTCTTCGTCTCCGTCTTCCCGACCATCTTCCTCTTCCTGTTCTCCTTGCTCCTCAACTTCTCCATGGTACCTGAGCATGCAGAAAGTATCCGTATGAGGTAGTAGCCATGTCTCATGTGTATCAAAGTGGAAATGTGAGAGGAGTGATGTCACCTCGGTTTCAAGAGCTCTTGCACGTGCTCGCGTCATGGGTCCAAGAGGTGTAGTTGGGTCCATGGGGATGGTATTGGGATGCTCCGCATCATCTCCCCTCCCTTGGGGAAGATCCATCCTCGGATCAAATGCTTCATCACCATGGTAGGGAGAAAGATCTTTGACGTTGAAGGTTTCGCTCACGGAGTACTTGTCGCGAGGAATGTCTATCTTGTATGTGTTGTTGTTGTAACGTGCAAGCACCTTGAAGGGTCCATCCACGCATGGTCGAAGTTTGGACTTGCGTTCTTGGGGAAAGAGGTCCTTGCGAAGGTGTAGCCACACGAGATCTCCAATGTTGAATACCATAGGGTGCTTGTTGACGTTGATCTTGGTCGCAAGGTGTTGTACTTGGCGCTCGATGGTGTTTCTTGTATCTTCATGCACCTTCTTGAGATGTGTCGTGCGTGCACTTGCGTCCACATTGATGCGATCTTGGAGTGGTAGAGGAACAATGTCCAATGGCGACAATGGGTTGAATCCGTAGACGGCCTCGAAGGGGGACTTGCCGGTAGTTGAGTGTCTTGCTTGGTTGTAGGCGAACTCGGCGATAGGTAGGCACTCCTCCCACTCCTTGATATTCTTCTTGATGAGTACTCAAAGTAGAGCGGAGAGTGTGCGGTTGGTCACCTCTGTTTGGCCGTCGGTTTGAGGGTGGTAAGCCGTGGAGAAGAGTAGCTTGATTCCGAGCTTGGCGCATAGGGTCTTCCAAAAGAAGCTTAGGAACTTGACGTCGCGGTCCAAGACGATCGTCTTTGGCACTCCATGTAGACGCAATATTTCCCTACAAAAGAGATTAGCTACATGTGAAGCATCGTCTTTCTTGTTGCAAGGAATAAAATGTGCCATTTTTGAGAAACGGTCCACAATGACAAATATTGAATCTTTCCCATTTTGAGTCCTAGGCAAACCAAGTACAAAGTCCATGCTAATGTCTTCCCATGGTTGGTATGTAATTGGTAGAGGCATATAAAGGACATGAGATTGAGCTTTGGACTTAGCTTTGCGACATGTAGAGCATCGGTTGGTGAAGCGATTGATGTCCCAAAACATCTTGGGCCAAAAGTAGTTCTTCAAGAGCGTAGCGAACGTCTTGTCGCGTCCGAAATTTCCCATTAAGCCTCCTCCATGAGATTCCTGCAAAAGTAACAAACGAAGAGAAGACTCGGGGATGCAAAGTTTGTTAGCTCTCGTAAGATATCCATCTTTGATGTAATAGCGTTCCCAAGAGGTGTGCGACAAACACTTGGCATAAGGAGTAGCAAAAGTTGCATCATGCTCATACAAGTCTTTGATATGCTCAAAACCAATGACATCCAATTCAAGTTGAGTAACGAGCATGCATATGCGAGAAAGTGCATCCACTACAATATTTTCCTTTCCGTTGATGTACTTAATGACATAAGGAAAAGACTAAATAAATTCACTCCATTTAGCATGATGTTTGTTCAACTTGGTTTGACCCTTAAGATACTTGAGAGTCTCATGATCGGTATGAATGATAAACTCATGTGGGCGAAGATACTGTTCCCATTCATGCAAAACATGCACTAAAGCATATAGCTCTTTGTCATAGATGGGGTAATTGAGTTGCACTCCGGAAAGTTTCTCACTAAAGTAGACTATGGGGCGCTTCTGTTGTGTTAACACACCTCCTATGCCATTACAGCTAGCATCGCAATGAATCTCAAAAGGCTTGTCGAAGTTGGGTAAAGCAAGCATGGGAGCATGAGTAAGCAAATTCTTAAGCTCGTTGAATGCAGTATCTTGGGATGGTCCCCAAACAAAAGGCGCATTCTTCTTTCTCAAAGCATGCAAAGGCAAAGCAATGGTGCTAAAATCATTCACAAAGCAACGATAGAAATTCAATGCCAAGAAAGCTACGCACTTGTTGCAGATTGGTTGGTTGTGGCCAAGTATTAATATCCTTAGAGGAAACAACAAAACCCAAGAAAACGAGTTTGTCAACGCCAAAAAGGCATTTCTCCATATTAGCATAGAGTTGCTCTTTTCGAAGAGATTCCAAAACGGTTCGAACATGGGTGACATGATCTCTAAGAGATTTGCTATAAACAAGGATATCATCAAAGTAGACCACAACAAATATACCAATGTAAGGGCAAAAGACATGATTCATAAGACGCATAAAAGTACCCAGTGCTTCCGATAGACCCATAGGCATGACTAACCACTCATACAAACCAAACTTGGTTTTGAAAGCAGTTTTCCATTCATCACCCTCTTGTATGCGGATTTGATAGTAACCACTCTTGAGATCAATTTTCGAAAAGATAGTGGCACCACTAAGCTCATCAAGCATATCATCTCGGCGTGGAATGGGATACCTATAGCGAACGGTGATAGCATTCATAGGTCTACAATCGGAGCACATGCAAAAACTACCGTCACGTTTTGTCACAAGAATGACTAGGACGGCACAAGGGCTCAAACTTTCACACACATGTCCATGGTCTATGAGATGCTTTGCTTGCCTTTGTATTTCTCAGGTTTCTTCGGGGTTGACGCGGTAGGGAGCTTTGTTCAGAAGAGGTGCTCCAGGGATAAGGTCGATTCGGTGCTCAATGCCTCATAGAGGAGGTAGACCCGGAGGTAGCTCATCATGGAAAACATCTTGAAATTCCTGCAAAAGAGAAGACAAGACTAAAGGTAGAGTGTGAGAGTTGTTAGCCTTTGGTGCGTTGTCCTTGCCTAAGAGGACATAGTGTATCACACAAGATGGGTTCTCACACACTTATCTTATCTCACGTTTTGTGGCAAATAGAACGAGGTTCTTCTTTTAACTTAACATGGAGCCACTTGATTTGGGCTTGTGGCGCTCACTCTCTTTTTGGTGGATCGCTCTCTCACTATGATCTCCATGATGGGTGGCTTGCTTGTCGGTGATCACTTGACTTGGCGACATTGGACGGGGGACGTACTCCTTGCCCTTCATCTTGAAGATGTATTGGTTCGTTCGGCCATTGTGGATGACTCCTCTATCGAATTGCCATGGGCGTCCAAGGATAAGATGGCAAATAGTCATTGGAACGATGTCGCACTCCAAGGTGTCTTCATAGGTGCCAATTGTGAAGGAGACTTGTACTCGGTGCTCGACTTTGAAAGTGGCGAAGTCGCTAAGCCATTGCACTTTATATGGATGTGGATGCTTCGTCTTGGGCAATTGGAGCTTGGAGCAAAGTTCTTCACTTGCGAGATTATGACAACTTCCTCCATCGATGATGATCTTGACGGATCATCCATTGATGCCGGCCTTGGTATGAAAGATATGGCATCTTTGGTCTTCATCTTGGTGATGTTGGAGAGTCAAGACCTTGGAGACAACAAGGGCGGTACTTGAATCTTCATCCCAAAAGACTTGTTCCTCGTCATCGTTGACTTGCTGGTGCATGGCGACTTGCTCGATGGCGCCCATTTCTTCTTCGCTCATGGAATCGTAGGTGCCGTTGTTGTTGAGGATCATGGTGCGCTTGTTGGTGCACTCATAGGACATGTGGCCTCGGCCTCCGCAAGTGAAACACTTGAAGGAACTAGTCTTGAAGGTCTCATCGGTTGGAGTTGATGATGATGAAGCTCTCGGCTTGAAGTTGTTCGTGGTAGGAGGATGACTTGGAGTTGACGAAGCTTTCTTGGAACTCGACTTATCGATGGTGCTAGTAGAAGGCTTGGTAGTTGGTGTTGGAGTTGTTGAAGCTTTGTTGTTGGAGAAGTCGTAGGACTTGGATGAGTACTTGGCATACTTGAAATCATCTTGCACTTGGTGTTCCGCTTTGGTATCTTGATGCACTAGCTTGATGAGATTCGTGTATGGTTGGAAGTCGGCGATCTTCTTGATAGGATGGTTGATCCATTCAAGAAACGTGCCATTGTTTGCTCTTCATCTTCCGTGACATTGGCTCGTATCATGGCAATCTTCATCTCCTTGTAGTACTCTTCAACGCTCTTGGTTCCTTGCTTAAGTAGTTGGAGTTTCTTGAAGAGGTCGCGGTTGTAGTAGGTAGGCACAAAGCGTGCTCTCATGACATCCTTCATTTGCACCCAAGTAGTGATGGGTGGTTCACCTCTTGCCTCTCGGCGCTCTATGACTTGTTCCTACCAAATGAGAACATAGTCTTGCAACTAAAGGGATGCCATTGCGATCTTCTTCTCTTCTTCATAGTTGTGCAAACGGAAGATTTTGTCAACCTTCAATGCCCATGAAAGATATTCTTCGGGATCGTTGCTTCCATTGAACTTGGGCATGGTGAACTTGAGCTTTCCGTAGCGTTGTTCTTCATTGTGTTGGGGTCGTGGATGATGACGTCCATGTTGTTGATGGTTGTTAAGATCGTGTCGCTCGTGATGAGGAGGATTGTCAACCTCATGTTGCTCTTATCGTGGAGGATCTCCATTGTCTTCGTGATCTTGAGGAACTTGTTGTTCTTGACGTGCTTGTGGAGGAGCTTGTCGAGCTCGAGGAGGAACTTGAGGGACTTGACGATGCACGCGAGCTTGAAATCTTTGTTCTTGAATTTCTTCGCGAAATGCTTCCTCTTGTTCACGGGCTTGTCGGCCTCGGTTGGCTACGGCTCGACCCGAATCGCGTAGAGCCTGTTGCGCCATGATGTAGGCTAGAACCCTAATCGGCCGATCTTTCACGAAAGGAGCGGATCCCGCAAAGAACACGAGGAACACAAGGAGGGAAACGAGGGAAATCACAAGGGGAAACACAAGAGGAACACTCAAACTAACAAGAACAAGTCACACAAGTGCTAGATCCTCGAATACATAAGAGAAGATAAACGATCCACGGACAACTAAGGACGATACAAGGGTAGCCGGTCTTCTCCGTGAGGAGGTCTTGAGTTCTTCCCTAAAAGGGGTCTTGAATCCCCTTGGGGGATCTTCTCCGGTGGAGGCTCGAATCTCCGTGGAGAAGGTAACCAAGTGGATGAGCAAAGCTCTCACACAAACATGAGCTAAACCTTTGCTAACCCTAACTAGGAGGAGGGGAAGGAGTATATATAGTCTAAGCCACGAAGGGGTAAGTGGGAAAGGGATACATGGGCCTCTGGCCCGACTCTGCGCGCAGGCAGGCGCCGGATGTCTGGCCGTTCGCGGGAGGCCGGATGTCCAGGGCACGGGCCGGATGTCCGGGCTGAAGTGGCAGTTCGAGTCCTTCTCTGGATAGGGGATGCCGGATTTCCGGGAGGGATGCCGGATGTCCGAGCGTTGCTGAGGCACCGGATGTCTGGGCACACGGGCCAGATGTTCGGCCGCTGATGCTTTGGTCGTCTGTTGGTGCAGCTCCTTGGAGGCTGCACAGGCGCCGGATGTCCGGCCTCTGGCCTGGAGGTCCAGCCGTTGTAGCTTCAGCACCTCCGTCTTCTTCCGTCGTCGCTTCCAGGCTTCCCTCGCGGATGGTGTAGTTTTTCCTTGGCGCTTGCACTCCTCCTCAACATCCGTGAAGCTCCGACAATACCTTTATGTATGTGAAGTAGGTGTCGCACGTGTCACTTGCCAAATAGACTCTTGACATGGTGATGTCCATAGGATGCTCCACATCATCTCCCCTCCCTTGGGAAAGATCCGACCTTGGATCGAAAACCAAATCACCATGGGAAAGAGATGGCTTTGCCATGAAGAAGTGGACGTTCACCAAGTACTTGTCATCTTGAAGCTCGAAATGGGCACTCTCCAATGTCGCATCGTCTTGTGATTCCTTCAATAGGAGTAAGGACAACAAACACTTGGAAAAACAAATGTGGTTAGCGTTAGTGAAAAACCAAGCATTCAAGAGGTTATTCACCAGACAAGTGTCGTCATCATGCAAAGCATATGGTGTGATAAAGGATTGTGACATGGCATATAAGCACATAACTTGAGCACAAGCAAAGATATCATGGGGACAAGCATGTAAATGTGAGGTAGTGATGCAAATATGTTGGATAAGTGAATAAGCATCTACCTCAAGATCATAGCAAACATGGGCAAAGCGCTCAATGAAAGGTCTATGGTAGGCATAGGAATCATTCACAACACCAAATAAAATGAAGTGTCGAAACACATGGTTCAAGTGCAAGACAATCCAAGCATAATGTGCATGGGGTGTAGTGAATATCGTATGGCACTCAACACAATGGAAAGAGCAATTGTTCATCATGTGTGAGGCAATCAAGGCAAGCATGTAGCAATCAATGGGACATGGAATATGTGAAGTGATGACATTGTTGCACCCAAACATATGAGAGGAGCAAGTAATCCAAGAGTTGGATGCAACACACAAGGCATATATATCATGATGCATGGAACGGTGAAAATGACAAGTCGAAGCAAGATCTCTAACATGTGTGCAATCAAGTGGTCCAAGATGAACAATAAGTCTCATGGTGCAAGCAACACAAGTAGTATGATCCGTCATATCCATGCTCAAGAAAGATGTCACCTTGAAGGTGTGTCCTTGTGCTTCCTTCACAATGCCGAAGTGGTATGAAAGGTGGTGTAGAAGCGAGTCATTGTCGAATGTATGCGGCTTGCTCTCAAGAGCTCGAATGGTCAACTCATGTGAAGTGCAAGTCAACAGAAAGTCCAAGTATCCTACACATGCACACAAGAAAGCAAAGAATGTATGCGCATGGTAGATAAACACATCATCCATCATGATGGTTCTCTTCTTTTGCACATAACCATTAGAAGCACAAGTGCATGAATAATATGGTGCAACAATGGCAATATTCATGGCATGAGGTATATAGTGCAAAGAAGGAAGGCAAGCATGCTTCACAAGAAATATGTCAAAATCTCCAAATATATGTGAGAATGCTATGGGGGCAAACTCATTATCAAGACTAAAGGCATAATTGCACTCAATACATGGCAAATCATCTAGCATGAGAGAGGCAACATATGGAGATATATGACGGCAAGCAATAACAATCATGTGATAAGCATGTAGATTGTTGTCATCAACTGCATTAAATGAGCAAGTAGGAATCATCGGTGATGCAACATAAGCAATCGTAGTAATCAAGTTGTGCAAGCTAGTAGTGCGAAGATGCAATATACTAGAGGAAATCATTGCAATCATGTAATGTGAGAAAATAATAGGCATAGACAATGCACATAACGTATCGCAAGCATGAACACAAAGCAAGATCATAGTGTCATCATAGGCATGGGGCACAAAGCAAATATGGCAATAACAAGTAATATCTCCACCAAGCTTGCAAATCCACATACAAGTATGAGAATAAATCATCATGTGTAATGCAAAGCATGGGTCACAAATGCATGGCAAAGGCATAGGAATGAACATATCATGCAAAGGGAACATGTCAAGATGGGCATATAATATGTAATGGACAATAACCCATAGCCAAGTGAGGGTCATGTAGAAGAAATGCGCGAAGTCTTTGCGTGAAGAGAGCGGTGGGAAAGACAATCCATGGGATTCCAAGTCATCGTTGCTCTCTAGAGCTCATTTTGTCAACTCGTGGGATTGCGAGGTTGACAAGTACTCATGGGTACCTACACAAAAGAAACACAAACGAAAGAAATTTTGTGTGTGGTAAATGTACACATCATCCATCATGATGTGTATGTGCATGCGAGAGTTAGCACAAGATAAGCATCACTCAAAGAAATTAGATGCATGGTATAAGAACATGTCATCCATCATGAAAGAATAGTTATTGTGTATAACACGATGGGATGCAAATTGAGCATACAAGTATAAGGATCATGCAATGGATGGGAGTGATCACAATCTCCTAAAATGTATGAGCAAACTATGGTGGTCTCCTCATGTGCAATATTTGAGACATCATATGGAGAAAATGGGCAACACCCAAAACAATGCATATCCGAAGCTAGGTGGTCATGGCATGGCATATGATTGATCTCATGCATAGCATATGACAAGTCAACCGGATTGGCAAACATGATGTGACCTAAGGTATTGTCACAAGAAATCCTATGCAACATGGCATCACAACTAATAGACTCCACATGAGAATCATCATACTCATCATAAATGGGCAAGAAATCATCACATGAGGAAGTTGCACTAGCATGAATCATGGAAATAGGTGGATCAGCATCATGCAAGCAATCAATGTCAAGAATGTCCACTAGTGGGACGAGAGCATCACCTTCACCTATGTTACCTTGTTCATTCCACTCTAGTGGTGTAGGTGAGGTGGGTAAGACCAAATGGTGGTCAAGATCATCATCGTGATGGAACCATGTGGGGGTGCATGATATTCCACCTTGGCCATCGTCTTGTCCAAAGGTAGGCCGTGGTCGTCGTGAATCGGCGCGTCATCATATATGGGACCAAGCACCAAATGAGAAGACACAATAGAGGTAGAGGTCAAGTCGTTAGTGTTGAAAGTGGCCTCACATGACCTATCAACTATCTCACTCTCTCTATGTGGTGGTTCGCTCACTCCCTTAAAATAGGTGCAGTCAAACTCACATATGGTAGAGTCACTCATCTCACTCAAGTGGTGGGGGTTGTGACTTTCCTCACATGTGAATTGTGGCAACACATATATGGGGCTAGTGGTAAAGTCACTCTCACTCTCAATATGGTGGCACAAGTCACTCAAGTCATCATACGTCGCCGTGGTCGAAGGGAAAATCCCAAGCTCAACCATCTCGTTGTTGTCATCGTGGATGAAGGACGAAGATGGCACATCATCACTCTCGCCTCCTAAGATGGAAGCATCATCCTTGCTTGCCACCTTGTCGCTCGCCTCCAAAGCTTGGTCCTTGAGGTTCTCCGTAGTCATACTTGTCGCCGCACCATCTTGAAAAAGAGTCGAAGTAGACTCGGCATCATCAATTCCACAAAGAGGGATGGCAGTGAAGTCGAACCTAGGAGCATCGTCTTGGAGCTCGTTAGGCTTAGACATCTTGGTGGTACTAGCCTCATGCTCATCGTCATGGAGCTTGGTCGTCGCGAAATGAGCTTGGGGTGGAGAAGCTTTGGCCTTCATGAGTTCTTGTTCCACCTTGAGAGCACCAATGTAGTTGTCGTCGAGGGACTTGTAGTTCTCGAGGAATATTGTCTTGGAGATTTCGTTGTGTAATCCCATCATGAAGTGGAACTTCATTGAAATGGGGTCGTCCACGCCAGCTCGTCACAAGGCTTTCTTCATCTCCTTGAAGTACTCACTGATGGACTTGGATCCTTGGATGGTGTTCTCCAATTGGCGTTGAAGTTGTTCCGTGTGGGTTGGGGGCACGAACTCATGTCGCAAAGCTCTCTTCGTCTTGGGCCAACTCATGTCGTAGGTCTCCGAAGGTGTGTGAAGCCACCATGTGGACGCGTAGTCGTGGAAGTTCCTTGTGGCGCACTTCACTTGATCTTTGGGAGGAACTTGATGTAGGTTGAGGTAGTCGTCCATCAAACGCTCCCACTCGAGATACTCCTCGGGTTCTTGAGTCCCATGGAAAGGAATCTTGTGGTCGGTGTCGAGGTCGTAGTAGCGCGTGGAAGTCGTGGACTTGAGCTTGGGGAGCTTCTATTGAGCGTAGTCTTGAGGTTCTTGTTGGCGAAGATGTTGGATCTCCATAGGCGAAGATGCCTTGAAGTCTCTTGGCGAAGATGCCAAGGGCGATGGTGAAGTCATTGAGAGGTTGTTGGTGTTGAGCTCTTGACCTTCACGTTCATGGTGGTGATGGTGTCGATGCTGATGTGACCTTGCAGCAGATGGTAGCTCAGAGGCATGTGCTCTTGAGCGTCTTCTCTAAGATGAGGAAGACCGCTTGTAGGACTTGATGATGGCTTTGATCTCCTCCATTTGAGCTTGCATCTTGGCGTCGGTGGAGTTTTGCATGGCATCGAACTCGTCGTTGTTGTTGTAGACCGAAGATGAAATGCCTTGCCTATCCATCACAAGACTCGAGCAAATATGAGTGGGAGAAAGAGAAGAACAAATACCAAATGTACCTTGACCGAAGTTGAAAGTGGATCAATGATCACTCCAATGTGGACAAGGAAATAGCACAACTGGTACCAATTCTTGTCGGTTACTCACACCTACACAAATAAGGCTTATGGTGGAGCTCGGTGAGGATAGTTGCACAAAAATTTGATGCAAAATGTTAGCAAGAGTCAATAATGTTGAAAGAGATTCACAAATTCGTAAATGTAACAAGTAGACCAATAGAAATATGTGGCACACGGGAACACACACACGGATAGATAAATGGGGTCGTGCAACCAAGGATGAGCACAAAATGTGGAATCCACAGAAAACGCTCGTGTTGCACAACTCAAGAGAGACACTAGCACGATTGCTCTATATGCGGATACGACACTTGTGCACAACCTATAAGATGCAAAATGTATGAGTTTTCTATCCCAAGTATGCTATATATGTATGGTTCCCGATGTTCCTCTCAAGGTGATCCAAGATGATCGGATATGACAATGTGGTATGATGCTATGGTACTTTCTTACAAGCTTCGTTGCTCTTTCTGTTTTGCTTAAAAGCTTATTCTTCTTTCTTTTTTTTGTATGGCCACTATGCGAAATGCACAAACCAAGATAGTAATTGTGTATATGCGGGAACAAACTTGAGGCACACGAGATGATATGATACCAATATATATGGTATGCATGCAATGTATGGTGTAGATCACTAATGTGCACAAGTAACGTTGCTAGCAATACTGAAAGGCTAGTCTCGATAGGCAAGTGACGCAAAATGGGCTAGGGGTTATCGATGCAATTGCATGGGAATATACAATGGAGGGATACCACGATACCAAGATGATATGGAGGTTACCGTCCTTGGCGATGATGAGTGGCGGTGATCTTGATGGAGATACCAAGATGATGGAGACTCGTCCCTAAGTAGCCGAAACACCTTAGGAAACGGATAAACTGCGAACTCAAAATCTCAAATGGCAAATGTCAAATGGTGGTAGCGGGATGCGATGGTGGTTGCGGAAGCTCAATGGGATTGTGGAAATGCAATGATGGGTTTTGCGAGTAGGCAAAGCGGAAGTGGAGGTTAAGGTGGTGTACCATACATGGTGTCGGAGTTGAAAGCATGGTCCCTTAGTATCCGAAACACCTTAGGAGACACAACTCACAACACTAACAAAATTGGGTTAAGTTGGGATGGTGGAAGTGTATGGTGGCCAAGCCTATGCGGAAGTTATGGTGGTGGTGGTGGTTGATGAAGAAGCAACCGTCCGTAAGTAGCCTAAACACCTTAGGAGACTCAAATCACTCCTCAAGCAACCACTAATGCGATGGGGAACCAAATTGGTTAGGTTGCGGAAGTCGGTGATGGTTATGCGGAGGTTGTGGTGGAAGCCCTAGGCAAAGATGCCAAACTTCCAAAAATTTGATGGAGTCAAATGGTGATGGTAGTATTTTAGTGGGAAGGGGGATGTCAAGAACTTTTCAACGAGCTAAAGAACGTCAAAAACGGACTCCGGATGAATTAGTTATGGACAAAACGGTGAAACAGGGAAGGCTGAAATCCCAGGGGCCGGACATCCGGGCTCGTGGCCGGAAATCCGGGACCTGATGTCCAGAACCGTGCATATTTGGCGCTCTAGGAGCCGGATGTCCGGCCGGGGACCCGGATGTCCTGCCTTTGGCCCGGATGTCCGGCCCGACGAATCCAGATCTCATTTGGGGAGGAAATTGATGATTCCAAGGGGCAAAATTTGATGGATTTCATGGATGGAAAGTGGGGAAACTTGGGGATATGCTAGATCCACTCGAAACCAAGAAAATCCATAGATCAAAATCAACAAAACATCATCAAAACCAACAAATCACAAAAAAATTGGGGGCTATTTTATTGGTGGGGATTTTCGAATTTAGGACGAAATCAACAAAATTAGGCTAGAAAACACAACGGGGAGACTCCGAAATCGTGATCAACGTGGCTCTAAACACAAGTAGAACCCTAATCGGCCGATCTTTCACGAAAGGAGCGTATCCCGCAAAGAACACGAGGAACACAAGGTAGGAAACGAGGAAATCACAAGGGGAAACACAAGAGGAACACTCAAACTAACAAGAACAAGTCACACAAGTGCTAGATCCTTGAATACATAAGAGAAGATACATGATCCACGGACAACTAAGGATGATACAAGGGTAGCCGGTCTTCTCCGTGAGGAGGTCTTGAGTTCTTCCCTAAAAGGGGTCTTGAATCCGCTTGGGGGATCTTCTCCGGTGGAGGCTCGAATCTCTATGGAGAAGGTAACGAAGTGGATGAGCAAAGCTCTCACACAAAATGAGCTAAACCTTTGCTAACCCTAACTAGGAGGAGGGGAAGGAGTATATATAGTCTAAGCCATGAAGGGGTAAGTGGGAAAGGGATACATGGGCCTCTGGACCGACTCTGCGCGCAAGCAGGCGCTGGATGTCTGGGATGGGGGCCGGATGTCTGGCCGTTCGTGGGAGGTCGGATGTCCGAGGCATGGGCCGGATGTCTGGGCTCAAGTGGCAGTTCGAGTCCTTCTCTGGATAGGGGATGCCGGATTTCCGGGAGGGATGTCGGATGTCCGGGCGTTGCTGAGGCGTTGGATGTTCTGGCACATGGGCCAGATGTCCAGCCGCTGATGCTTTGATCGTCTGTTGGTGCAGCTCCTTGGAGGCTGCACAAGTGTCGGATGTCCGACCTCTGGCCCGGATGTCCGGCCGCTGTAGCTTCAGCAGCTCCGTCTTCTTCCGTCGTCGCATCCAGGCTTCCCTCGCGGATGGTGTAGTTGTTCCTTGGCACTTGCACTCCTCCTCAACATCCGTGAAGCTCCGACAATACCTTTATGTATGTGAAGTAGATGTCGCACGTGTCACTTGCCAAACAGACTCTTGACATGGTGATGTCCATAGGATGCTCCGCATCACGCCGCAAGTGTTTGAGCGTCACGGAGTTGTTCGTCTTGTCGTTGTGCCTCGATATCTTGTGCAGCTTGGTGTAGACGCGCTCGCTCTTCCTCTTCATGTTGGCATTGTCTGTGCCGTTCGCATGCTAGTGCAAAGGCCTCTTGAGTTTGGCGTTGTCGGCGCTCTTGAGAGTCGGTGTCGCGTAGAGGATTAAGGCTCGCTTGATGCTCGCAGTGCGCGACACGGTGAAGAGTGTTGGATGTCGGTGTACTTGAGCCGGAGAAGGTGAAGTCGGAGTGTCGGCTTGAACAGCTCCTTCTTGAAGTGGAAGAAGAGCGGTTGAGCAACAAAGCGCGAATCTCGTCCATTCTTGTGTCATTCAGTGCTTGTGATCATCGAGCTTGTGGTCGAAGTAGTCCCTTGCACGTTGCTCGGAGAGTCGCAAGTCGGCGGCGAGGTTGTCGATGCATTCACTCATGGCTTGTTGCTCTTGATGCAAAGCACGTTGTGCACCAAAGAGGTGACTCTTGGTGACGAAGGAGTTCATGTCGTCATCTTGCTCCATGAAGAGTGGGTTGGTAGAAGTACTTGGCCTATCCATCATTCCAAGACAAATGTGAGTGGTAGAAAGAGAAGAACGAATACCAAGTGTACCTTGACCGAAGTTGAGTGTGGATCGATGATCACTCCAATGTAGGACAAGGAAATAGCACAATTGGTACTAGCTCTTGTCGGTTTCTCACACCTACACAAGTAAAAGCTTTTGGTGGAGCTTTCTCACTAGTCTTGTTGCCGGCAATACTCAATGGCTAGTCTCAATGGGTAAGCAACGCAAAGGAGTAAGGCTATGATGGCTATCAATGTAGTGGCAAGAGTGATATGTCCAATAGCAAGACGAGGTTACCGTTCTTTTACTTGTGCCACCATCCTAACCAAGCTCCAACAAAAGCTTTTACTTGTGCAGGTGTGAGAAACCGACAAGAGATAGTACCAATTGTGATATTTCCTTGTCCTACATTGCAGTGATCCTCGATCCACTTTCAACTTCGGTCTAGGTACATTTGGTACTCATTCTTCTCTTTCTACCACTCACATTTGTCTTGGAATGATGGATAGGCCAAGTACTTCTACCAACCCACTCTTCATGGGGCAAGATGACGACATGAACTCCTTCGTCACCAAGAGTCACCTCTTTGGTGCACAACGTGCTTTGCATCAAGAGCGACAAGCCATGAGTGAACGCATCGACAACCTTGCCGCCGAGTTGCGACTTTCCGAGCAACGTACAAGGGACTACTTCGACCACAAGCTCGACGATCACAAGCAAGAGAATGACGCAAGGATGGACGAGATTCTCGCTTTGTTGCTCAACCATTCTTCTTCCACTTCAAGAAGGAGCCGTTCAAGCCGCCACTCTGACTTCACCCTCTCCAGCTCAAGTACACCGACATTAAACACTCTTCCCCGAGCCGCGCGCAATGATCGTCCAGCAAGCCTCAATCCCCTACGTGACACCGACTCTCAAGAGCGCCATCAACGTCAAACTCAAGAGGCCTTTGCGCTAGCACGAGAACGGCAACGACAACAACAACATGAAGAGGAAGAGCGAGTGCGTCTACCCCAAAATGCTCAAGATGCCGAGGCACAACGTCAAGAACAACAACTCCGTGACACTCAAGCACTTGAGGCACAACAAGCTCTACCCGATTCAAGTCGAGCCGTAGCCGACCGAGCTCGTCAAGCTCCACCACAAGCACATCAAGAACAACAAGTTCCTCAAGATCATGAAGATCCTCCACGACAAGAGCAACAAGAGGTTGACAACCCTCCGCGCCAAGAGCACCACGAGTTGAACAATCATCAACAACATGGGCGTCATCATCCCCGACCCAGCACAATGAAGAGCAACGCTATGGCAAGCTCAAGTTCACCATGCCCAAGTTCAACGGAAGCAACGATCCCGAAGAGTACCTTTCATGGGCATTGAAAGTTGACAAGATCTTCCATTTGCACAATTATGAAGAAGAGAAGAAGATCGCGATGGCATCCCTTGAGGTCCAAGACTATGTGCTCATCTGGTTGGAACAAATCATAGAGCGCCGAGAGGCAAGAGGTGAACCACCCATCACTACTTGGGCGCAAATGGAGGATGTCATGAGAGCACGCTTCGTACCTACCTACTACAACCGCGACCTCTTCAAGAAACTCCAACAACTCAAGCAAGGAACCAAGAGCGTTGAAGAGTAATACAAGGAGATTGAGATTGCAATGATACGAGCCAATGTCACGGATGATGATGAGAAAACAATGGCACGTTTCTTGAATGGACTCAATCATCCCATCAAGAAGATCGCCGACTTCCAACCATACTCAAATCTCATCGAGCTAGTGCACCAAGCTACCAAAGCAGAACGGCAAGTGCAAGATGATTTCAAGTATGCCAAGTTCTCATCCAAGTCCAACGACTTCTCCAACAACCAAGCTTCAAGGACTCCAACACCGACTACAAAGCCTTCTACTACCAACATCGACAAGACGAGTTCCAATAAAGCTTCGTCAACTCCAAGTCATCCTCCTACCATGAACAACTTCAAGCCGAGAGCTTCATCATCATCAACTCCAACCGATGAGACTGTCAAGACGAGTTCGTTCAAGTGTTTCACTTGCGGAGGCCGAAGCCACAAGTCCTATGAGTGCACCAACAAGCGCACCATGATCCTCAACGACGACGGCACCTATGATTCCATGAGCGAAGAAGAAATGGATGCCATCGAGCAAGTCGCCATGCACCGGCAAGTGAACGATGATGAGAAACATGTCTTTTGTGATGAAGATTCAAGTCCCGCCCTTGTTGTCTCCAAGGTTTTGACTCTCCAACATCACCAAGAAGAAGACCAACGATGCCACATATTCCACACCAAGGCCGACATCAATGGATGATCCGTCAAGGTCATCATTGATGGAGGGAGTTGTCATAATCTCGCAAGTGAACAACGTTGCTCCTAGCTCCAATTGCCCAAGACGAAGCATCCACATCCATACAAAGTGCAATGGCTTAATGACTCCGGCACCATCCAAGTCGAGCACCGAGTACAAGTCTCCTTTAAAATCGGCGCCTACGAAGACACCTTGGAGTGCGACGTCGTTCCAATGACCGTTTGCCATCTTCTCCTTGGATGCCCATGGCAATTTGATAGAGGAGTTGTCCACAACGGCCGAACGAACCACTACATCTTCAAGATAAAGGGAAAGGAGTACGTCCTCCATCCAAGATCATGAAGACAATGGAAGGGGGACTCTTGTTCTTTGCGTCTATGATCTTGCTTTGTGTTCGTTCTTGCGATATGTCATGTGCAGTGCCTATGCCTATTATTTGCTCACCTGACATGATTGCCATGATTTCCTCTAGTATGTTTCATCTTTGCACTACTAGCTTGCATGACTTGATTACTATGCTTGCTTATGTTGCATCACCAATGATTCATACTTGCTCACTTCATGCGATTGATGACAACCATCTACATGCTTTGCACATGATTGTTATTGCTTCTTGTCATATCTCTCCATATGTTGCCTCCCTCATGCTAGATGATTTGACATGTATTGAGTGCAACAATGCCTTTAGTCTTGATAATGAGTTTGACCCCATAGCATTCTCACATATATTTGGAGATTTTGACATATTCCATACGAAGCATGCTTGTCTTACCTCTTTGCACCATATACCTAGTGTCATGAATATTGCCATTGTTTCATCATATTATTCACGCACTTGTGCTTCTAATGGTTATGTGAAAGAGAAGAGAACCATTATGATGGATGATGTGTTTATCTCCCATGCGCATACGTTCTTTCTTTTCTTGTGTGCATGTGTAGGATACTTGGACTTCGTGTCAACTTCCACGTCATGTGAGTTGACAATCCGACCTCTTGAGAGCGAACCACCTCCTACCACGATGATTCTACATCGCACTTGCTTGTACTTCGGCATTGTGAAGGATGCACGAGGACACGCTTTCAAGGTAACATCTTTCTTGAGCATGGATATTGCGGATCATATTACTTGTGTTGCTTGCACCATGAGACTTATTGTTCATCTTGGACCACTTGATTGCACACATATTTGAGATCTTGCTTCGACTTGTCATTTTCCCCGTTCCATGCATCATGATATATATGCCTTGTGTGTTGCATCTAATTCTTGGATTACTTGCTCCTCTCATATGTTTGGTTGCAACAATGTCATCACTTCACATATGCCATGTCCCATTGATTGCTACATGCTTGCCTTGATTGCCTCACACATGATGAACAATTGCTCTTTCCATCATGTTGAGTGCCACACGATATTCACTACACCCCATGCATATTATGCTTGGATTGTCTTGCACTTGACCCATGTGTTTAGACACTTCATTCTAATTGGTTTTGATATCTTTACTTGTGCTCGATTGATATGCTTACATGCCATGTCACAATCCTTTGTCACACCATATGCTTTGCATGATGATGACACTTGTTTCGTGACTCACCTATCGAATGCTTGGTTTTGCACTAACGCTAACCACATTTGTTTTTCCAAGTGTTTGTTGTCCTTACTCCTTTTGAAGGAATCACAAGACGGTGCGACATTGGAGAGTGCCCATTTCGAGCTTCAAGATGACAAGTAATTGGTGAACGTCCACTTCTACACGGCGAAGCCATCTATTTCCCATGGTGATTTGGTTTTCGACCCGAGGTCGGATCTTTCCCAAGGGAGGGGAGATGATGCGGAGCATCCTATGGACATCACCATGTCAAGAGTCCGTTTGGCGAGTGAAACGTGTGACATCTACTTCACATACTCAAAGGTGAATCATCTCCTTTACACGTGCTCACTTGACCCCCTTCGAGGATGGTATACTACTTGACACTTCTCCTGTGTGCATGCATAGGTATTGTCGGAGCTTCACGGATGACGAGGAGGAGTGCAAGTGCCAAGAACAACTACACCATCCACGAGGGAAGCCTGGAAGCGACGACGGAAGAAGATGGAGATGCTGAAGCTACAGTGGCCGGACATCCGGGCCAGAGGCCGGACATCCGGCGCCTGGGCAGACGCGCAGGGGCTGCCCCAACAGACGACCAACAACATCAGTGGCCGGACATCCGGCGCCAGCCCCGGACATCCGACACCTCACCAAGTCCCGGACATCCGGTCTCGGCCTCGGAAATCCGGACACCGCCGAACCCGAGAGTAACAAGACCAACCCCGCCAGCCCGGACATCCGGCCCGACGCCCGGACGTCCGGCCTTCCCTGCCTGCGTGCGGTGCATCTGGGCCGAGGCCCATGTACCCCTTCGCCCCTTAGATTATATATACTTCCCCTCCACCTACGTTTTAGAGTTAACGTTGTGATAGCTCATTTGAGAGATAGAGCTACGCTCATCCATATCGGATCTACTCCATGAGAGAGACCGCGGCCCCTCTACGGAGAAGATCCACCTTGGATTCAAAACCTTCTCACGGAGAAGATATCAAGACCTCCTCACTGAGAAGAATCGGTTACCCTATGTATCATCCTTTGTTGGATTCGGATCTTGTATCTCTTTGTGTTTCGAGGATCTAGCACATGTGTGATCATACTTGTTGGTTTGAGTGTTCCTCTTTGTACCCCCTTGTGATTTCCCCTATTGTTTTCCCCTCGTGTTCTTCGTGTTCATCGCGGGATCCGCTCCTTTTGTGAAAGATCGGCCATCTAGGGTTCCACCCTACATCATCTTGGTATCAGAGCAAGATGATGTAGGGTGGAACCCTAGATGGCTGGTATGGTGTCAAAATGGTGGCACGAATACCAAGGTGTAGTCGAGGTGGTCGTTGTTGATGATGATGTAGGACGGCGGTGATGATGTAGACCGCGGCCGTGGTGAAGATGAGCGGCGGTGATGTCGATGTCGAACCGTATCTAGATAGCCGAAACACAAAAGGATACGGTACCACAACTCAAATTCTCAAACCTCGAAGTAGCACGGAGAGCGAAACGGTCCAAAATGGTTGGGCTATGCGGAAGTGTTGGAGGTATGCGGAAGTATATGTGGTATATGGTGGGCACCGGGACAAAATTTGGTGAAAAATGGATGGAAAACGGGGCGGTGGATGGAGATGTTGCTGCCAGGGGTCGGATGTCCGGGTGGAAGGCCGGATCTCCGAGCTTGACGGGCCGGATGTCCAGGCTCTGGGATGGAAATTGGGGAGGAAAGGATGGGAAGCTAGATCCACTCAAAACAAAACAAATCCACGGATCCAAACCAACAAAATCTCAACACACCAACAAATCACAAAAACATTTGGGGCTATTTTGGAGGGGAAATTTCGAATTAGGACGAAAAACAACAAAACAAGGCTAGAAGCACAACGGGGATGCTCCGAAATCGTGATCAACGTGGCTCATGATACCAAGATGATGTAGGGTAGAACCATAAGTGATAGAGGCGAGGGTGTCCCGATCTTTCGATGAGATGATAACTATCGATTTGGTGGATACAACTTTGACGGTCCGACTACAAACGTGCACGACGTTGCGCCTTAGCATCCGCTAAACCAATCTCCTGAGGTTACCGACGATGCCGGAAGCACGATCAGCCTGACCACGAAGGTCTATTCCTGCAAGCAATCGAAGAACAAGCAACAATATGATAATGCAATCTGAATATTGCGAATATAGATGAAGTATTGATAAAGGTGGGGATCAGAACGAGGTCTTGGTCTGGTCGTTGGACACAAACGAAGTACACGAAGTTGCAATGGCTAAATTTTAACTAAACAAATCCCCAGGGAAAAAGCTACTAGATGGATCTACTTATATAGGAGCAAGGGGTGGCGGCCAAGGAGGTGGAAGGATGTCCCAAGGCAGCCTAAAACTAACCCTAGGTCGTACAAGGCTCATGGGCCCAAGTGGAGGTGGTACAACACCTTTGGACTTGTTGTTTGACTCGGATAATATCTCAATGCGCCGGACGAATTTGAACGTGATTCCAATTGGGTTGGAAAGGGCACGAAATCTAATTTCCAACAAAGAGCACGAAATCTACTTTCCAACAAAAAAAGAATCACCCAATTCGGAGTCCGTATGAAGTTGTTGACTTTGAGTCAGGTATGTCTGTGCAGTGTCGAATCTGAATTCAGCGAACGTGAGAGGACTTGATCTATCTTCTCTTTGCAATATGACGTGAGAAGATCTTTTGAACAACACCTAAACTTTCCTTTTCCCTTATCTTCATATGTGGATTGTACAAATGTCCCATACACTGCAATTAGACAAAACACAAAAGTGTGTGAAGTATTTTTGTTCTGGATAACATAAATAGATTATTGAATAGTTTGCATTAGAAATCACCTGACAAATATGCATGTATGCAATATTTTTGGTCGTATCCAAGGTAGTCATGTCCTCATCATCCTCCCCTTTTGAAAACAAAGCCGTCCTCGGCGTTGCTTAATCTGAAATGTGGCTAACAAAAGAGACAAGGTGTACATGTTGTATATGTATATGTCATCCATTTTTACTTCCCTTGATTTTTGCACATATGACACATGTATACATGAGTAACTTTCATAGTTCATAAAATCTAAAGCCAAAAAATTATCACAAGAAGTAGAAGGCATGAAAATATTGCAACTCAGTTTGCACATATAAGTGAAGCTCTTATTCATTTCAAAAGATTGACAATGTTCATCATTAAACCATCCCAACATTGGTGAATAAACCTTACTTGCATCAAATTTACATGCTACAACATGCTTAAATAAGCAAACATGCAATAAGTCATTGGACACAGAATCATCACCAAGATTAGAGGTCATATCAAAATGATTAAACATTGGTTCTTTTGCATCAATAGTTAATTCAATGGGTGCACTCAAAATTGTTGGTATTTCAGTTGTTTGATCACATGGCAAAGCAAATTATCATGACATTAAAAGAGGTGTCGATCAAAAGTGGGTAGCTCATCAGATGGTGCATTCAAATTGACAAGGCATTCATCATTCTCATGTAGAGATGGAAGATCAGTACCTTTGTCATTACCTCTTATGATCAACTCAGATGATGTAGGCACTCTCGGTGGCGATGTGTCACATGGGAGTGATGTAGTCCTCACAACAACGGATGTGGTTGTCATGCCTAGTAGTTGAAGAACATATATCAACTCTTGGAATGTGCACCGTGCGCTTGTTCTCCTCGTGGGCAACACGTCGTTTTATTTCCTGTTCAGCTTTGCAAGCAAGACGAAACAAATGGTCCATAGGATAACACTCTTCATGAATTAATATCTCTTGAATATCACGGTTTAATCCTCCCCAAAATCTATCCATAAAATCATCTTCACTTTCTTCTAAAGAGGAATGCAACAAGGTAGTTTGTAAATCATCATAATATTTTGTTACAGTGTCACTACCTTGTTTTAAATGTTGCAACTTCTTAATCATGTCGAGTATAATAAGCGGAACGAAAGTATGTCGCATGGCAAGTTTCAAATCATCCCAAGTAGTAGGTATATAATCAGGGTGTAACCGACAATATTCACTCCACCAAACCAAAGCATAACCAGTGAAAGAACCAACCGCAACCTTAACCTTTTTATGTTCATCAAAATTATGGGAAGCAAATATATTTTTTATGTTGAACTCCCATTCAATATATAAAGCAGGTCTAAAACGGCCATTAAATGGTGGTATAGATAACGGCCATTATATGGTGGTATAGATGCATTAACCTGGTCATGTGCATTTGGATGTTTGTGCACCTCTTGTGACGGTTGTGGTATTTGCAAATGTGGTGGCACGTCTCCCACGATCGACAAAGCCCATGAATTGACTCTGGATCCTATCATGATTAGTAGAAACAAGAAATAGAATCCAAAAAAAATTCCTATAAACTACGTGGAAGTGGTAAAACGCTCACAGTATAGCAAATCTCAATATCTTACAAGTTCTTACCATGCAGCAGGTGGTGATCGGCAACCAGCAGTGTCAAATAACTCTGAAGATTGAGTAAAGCGATTGCCAAGGGAACGTATGTATACACGGTGTAGAAAAATGTGGAGGTGGGTTGGCTATATATGGTAGCAAAAGATTAGCAATAATCAATTCAAAGATGAAGTGTAGAATAAACGTTCAACGATGGTACTGTGCTGGTCCTAGTCTAGACCGGACTAGAGACGCGAGCCTAGAACACTAATGAGTTCACGCCATAGCACAACTAGCATCAATAAAGGATACGAATGAAGGAAATATGCCCTAGAGGCAATAATAAAGTTATTATTTATTTCCTTATATCATGATAAATGTTTATTATTCATGCTAGAATTGTATTAGCCGGAAACATAATACATGTGTGAATACATAGACAAACAGAGTGTCACTAGTATGCCTCTACTTGACTAGCTCGTTAATCGAAGATGGTTATGTTTCCTAACAATGAACAAAAGAGTTGTTATTTGATTAACGGGATCACATCATTAGAAGAATGATGTGATTGACATGACCCATTCCATTAGCTTAGCACTCGATCGTTTAGTATGTTGCTATTGCTTTCTTCATGACTTATACATGTTGCTATGACTATGAGATTATGCAACTCCCGTTTGCCGGAGGAACACTTTGTGTGATACCAAACATCACAATGTAACTGGGTGATTATAAAGGAGCTCTACAGGTGTCTCCAAAGGTACATGTTGGGTTGGCGTATTTCGAGATTAGGATTTGTCACTCCGATTGTCGGAGAGGTATCTCTAGGCCCTCTCGGTAATGCACATCACATAAGCCTTGCAAGCATTGCAACTAATGAGTTAGTTGTGAGATGATGTATTACGGAACGAGTAAAGAGACTTACCGGTAACGAGATTGAACTCTTCCCCGACACTTTGCTGGATCGGAGTCCGGGGATCGTCATCAAGCTGAACGTGTGCTAGAACTCGGAGGTGCCGTAGTTTCGGTGCTTGATCGGTCGGGCCGTGAAGATGTACGACTACATCAACCGCGTTGTGCTAATGCTTCCGCTGTCGGTCTACAAGGGTACGTAGATCACACTCTTCCCTCGTTGCTATGCATCACCATGATCTTGCGTGTGCGTAGGAATTTTTTTGAAATTACTACGTTCCCCAACAGTGGTATCCGAGCCTAGGTTTTATGTGTTGATGTTATATGCACGAGTAGAACACAAGTGAGTTGTGGGCGATATAAGTCATACTGCTTACCAGCATGTCATACTTTGGTTTGGCGGTATTGTTGGACGAAGCGGCCTGGACCGACATTACGCGTACGCTTACGCGAGACCTGTTCTCCCGACGTGCTTTGCACAAAGGTGGCTAGCGGGTGACAGTTTCTCCAACTTTAGTTGAACCGAGTGTGGCTACGCCCGGTCTTTGCGAAGGTTAAAACAACACCAACTTGACAAACTATCGTTGTGGTTTTGATGCGTAGGTAAGATTGGTTCTTGCTTAAGCCCGTAGCAGCCACGTAAAACTTGCAACAACAAAGTAGAGGACGTCTAACTTGTTTTTGCAGGGCATGTTGTGATGTGATATGGTCAAGACATGATGCTGAATTTTATTGTATGAGATGATCATGTTTTGTAACCAAGTTATCGGCAACTGGCAGGAGCCATATGGTTGTCGCTTTATTGTATGCAATGCAATTGCGCTGTAATGCTTTACTTTATCACTAAACGGTAGCGATAGTCGTGGAAGCATAAAATTGGCGAGACGACAACGATGCTACGATGGTGATCAAGGTGTCGCGCTCGTGACGATGGTGATCACGACGGTGCTTCGAAGATGGAGATCACAGGCACAAGATGATGATGGCCATATCATATCACTTATATTGTTTGCATGTGATGTTTATCTTTTATGCATCTTATCTTTCTTTGATTGACGATAGCATTTTAAGATGATCTCTCACTAATTATCAAGAAGTGTTCTCCCTGAGTATGCACCGTTATGGAAGTTCTTCGTGCTGAGACACCACGTGATGATCGGGTGTGATAGACTCTACGTTCAAATACAACGGGTGCAAAACAGTTGCACACGCAGAATACTCGGGTTATACTTGACAAGCCAAGCATATACAGATATGGCCTCGGAACACAGAGACCGAAAGGTCGAGCATGAATCATATAGTAGATATGATCAACATAGCGATGTTCACCAATGAAACTGCTCCATCTCACGTGATGATCGGACATGGTTTAGTTGATTTGGATCACGTAATCACTTAGAGGATTAGAGGGATGTCTATCTAAGTGGGAGTTCTTAAGTAATATGATTAATTGAACTTTAATTTATCATGAACTTAGTCCTGGTAGTATTAGCATATCTATGTTGTAGATCAATAGCTCGTGTTGTTGCTTTCATATGTTTATTTTGATATGTTCCTCGAGAAAATTGTGTTGAAAGATGTTAGTGGCAATGATGCGGATTGGATCCGTGATCTGAGGTTTATCCTCATTGCTGCACAGAAGAATTATGTCCTTGATGCACCGCTAGGTGACAGACCTATTGCAGGAGCAGATGTAGACGTTATGAACGTTTGGCTAGCTCAATATGATGACTACTTGATAGTTTAGTGCACCATGCTTAATGGCTTAGAATCGGGACTTCAAAGACGTTTTGAACGTCATGGACCATATGAGATGTTCCAGGAGTTGAAGTTAATATTTCAAGAAAATACCCAAGTTGAGAGATATGAAGTCTCCAACAAGTTCTATAGCTAAAAGATGGAGGATAATCGCTCAACTAGTGAGCATGTGCTCAGATTGTCTGGGTACTACAATTGCTTGAATCAAGTGGGAGTTAATATTCCAGATAAAATAGTGATTGACAGAATTCTCTAGTCACCATCACCAAGTTAGTAGAACTTCGTGATGAACTATGATATGCAAGGGATAACGGAAACGATTCCCAAGCTCTTCATAATGCTGAAATTGATGAAGGTAGAAATCGAGAAAAACATCAAGTGTTGATGGTTGACAAGATCACTAGTTTCAAGAAAAGGGCAAAGGGAAGAAAGGGGAACTTCAAGAAGAACGGCAAGCAAGTTGCTGCTCAAGTGAAAAACCCAAGTCTGGACCTAAGCCTGAAACTGAGTGCTTCTACTGCAAAGGGACTGGTCATTGAAAGCGGAACTATCCCAAGTGATTGGCGGATAAGAAGGATGGCAAAGTGAACATAAGTATATTTGATATACATGTTATTGATGTGTACTTTACTAGTGTTTATAGCAACCCCTCAGTATTTGATACTAGTTCAGTTGCTAAGATTAGTAACTCAAAACGGGAGTTGCAGAATAAACAGAGACTAGTTAAGGGTGAAGTGACGATGTGTGTTGGAAGTGGTTCCAAGATTGATATGATCATCATCGCACACTCCCTATACTTTTGGGATTAGTGTTGAACCTAAATAAGTATTATTTGGTGTTTGCGTTGAGCATGAATATGATTTGATCATGTTTATTGCAATACAGTTATTCATTTAAGTAAGAGAATAAATTGTTGTTCTGTTTACATGAATAAAACCTTATATGGTTACACACCCAATGAAAATGGTTTGTTGGATCTCGATCATAGTGATACACATATTCATAATATTGAAACCAAAAGATGCAAAGTTAATAATGATGGTGCAATTTATTTGTGGCACTGCCGTTTAGGTCATATTGGTGTAAAGCGCATGAAGAAAATCCATACCGATGGGCTTTTGGAATCACTTGATTATGAATCAGTTGATGCTTGCGAACCATGCCTCATGGGCAAGATGACTAAGACTCCGTCCTCCAGTACAATGGAGCGAGCAACAGATTTGTTGGAAATCATACATACTGATGTATGTGGTCCGATGAATATTGAGGCTCGTGGCAGGTATCATTATTTTCTGATCTTCACAGATGATTTGAGCAGATATGAGTATATCTACTTGATGAAACACAAGTCTGAAACATTTGAAAAGTTCAAAGAATTTCAGAGTGAAGTGGAGAATCATCGTAACAAAAATGAAAGTTTCTACGATATGATCGCAGAAGTAAAATATTTGAGTTACGAGTTTGGCCTTTAGTTAAAAACAATGTGAAATAGTTTCACTACTCACGCCACCTGGAACACCACAGCATAATGGTGTGTCCGAACGTCATAACCGTACTTTATTAGATATGGTGCGATCTATGACGTCTCTTACCGATCTACCAATATCGTTTTGGGGTTATGCATTAAAGACAGCTGCATTCACGTTTAAAAGGGCACCATCTAAGTCACCATCTAAGTCCGTTGAGACGACACAATCTGAACTGTGGTTTGGCAAGAAACCAAAGTTGTCGTTTCTTAATGTTTGAGATTGCAATGCTTATGTGAAAATGTTTCAACCTGATAAGCTCAAACCCAAATCGGAGAAGTGCGTCTTCATAGGATACCAAAAAGAAATTGTTGGTTACACCTTCTATCACAGATCCGAAGGCAAGATATTCTTTGCTGAGAATGGATCCTTTCTAGAGAAGGAGTTTCTCTCGAAAGAAGTGAGTGGGAGGAAAGTAGAACTTGATGAGGTAACTGTACCTGCTCCCTTATTGGAAAGTAGTTCATCACAGAAATCTGTTTCTGTGACACCTACACCAATTAGTGAGGAAGCTAATGATAATGATCATGAAACTTCAGAACAAGATACTACTGAACCTCGTAGATCAACCAGAGTAAGATCCGTCCCAGAGTGGTACAGTAATCCTGTTCTGGAAGTCATGCTACTAGATCATGATGAACCTACGAACTATGAAGAAGCGATGGTGAGCCCAGATTCCGCAAAATGGCTTGAAGCCATGAAATCTGAGATGGGATCCATGTATGAGAACAAAGTATGGACTTTGGTTGACTTGCCCAATGATCGGCAAGCAATTGAGAATAAATGGATCTTCAAGAAGAAGACTGACGCTGACGGTAATATTACTGTCTACAAAGCTTGACTTGTCGCAAAAGGTTTTCGGCAAGTTCAAGGGATTGACTACGATGAGACCTTCTCACCCGTAGCGATGCTTAAGTCTGTCCGAATCATGTTAGCAATTGCCGCATTTTATGATTATGAAATTTGGCAAATGGATGTCAAAACTGCATTCCTGAATGGATTTCTGCAAGAAGAGTTGTATATGATGCAGCCGGAAGGTTTTGTCGATCCAAAGGGAGCTAACAAAGTGTGCAAGCTCCAGCGATCCATTTATGGACTGGTGCAAGCCTCTCGGAGTTGGAATAAACGCTTTGATAGTGTGATCAAAGCATTTGGTTTTATACAGACTTTTGGAGAAGCCTGTATTTACAAGAAAGTGAGTGGGAGCTCTGTAGCATTTCTGATATTATATGTAGATGACATATTACTAATCGGAAATGATATAGAATGTCTGGATAGCATAAAACGATATTTGAAAGAAGTTTTTCAAAGAAAGACCTCGGTGAAGCTGCTTACATATTAAGCATCAAGATCTATAGAGATAGATCAAGCGCTTGATAAGTTTTTTCAATGAGTACATACCTTGACAATATTTTGAAGTAGTTCAAAAATGGAACAGTCAAAGAAAGATTTATTGGCTGTGTTACAAGGTGTGAAATTGAGTAAGACTCAAAGCCCGACCACGGCAGAAGATAGAAAGAGAATCAAAGTCATTCCCTATGCCTCAGCCATAGGTTCTATAATGTATGCCATGCTGTGTACCAGATCTATTATATACCCTACACTGTGTTAAGCAAGGGAGTACAATAGTGATCTAAGAGTAGATTACTGGACAGCGGTCAAAATTATCCTTAGTGGAATAAGGAAATATTTCTCAATTATGGAGGTGACAAAAGGTTCGTCGTAAAAAGTTACGTCGATGCAAGTTTTGACACAGATCTGGATGACTCTAAGTCTCGATCTAGATACATATTGAAAGTGGGAGCAATTAACTAGAGTAGCTCCGTGCAGAGCATTGTAGACATAGAATTCGCAAAATACTTACGGATCTGTATGTGAAATACCCGTTGACTAATATTATCTCACAAGCAAAACATGATCACACCTTAGTACTCTTTGGGTGTTAATCACATAAACGATGTGAACTAGATTATTGACTCTAGTAAACTCTTTGGGTATAGGTCACATGACGATGTGAACTATGGGTGTTAATCACATGGTGATGTGAACTATTAGTGTTGAATCACATGGCGATGTGAACTAGATTATTGACTCTAGTGCAAGTGGGAGACTGAAGGAAATATGCCCTAGAGGCAATAATAAAGTTATTATTTATTTCCTTATATCATGATAAATGTTTATTATTCATGCTAGAATTGTATTAACCGGAAACATAATACATGTGTGAATACATAGACAAACAGAGTGTCACTAGTATGCCTCTACTTGACTAGATCGTTAATCGAAGATGGTTATGTTTCCTAACCATGAACAAAAGAGTTGTTATTTGATTAACGGGATCACATCATTAGAAGAATGATGTGATTGACATGACCCATTCCATTAGCTTAGCACTCGATCGTTTAGTATGTTGCTATTGATTTCTTCATGACTTCTACATGTCCCTATGACTATGAGATTATGCAACTCCCGTTTGCCGGAGGAACACTTTGTGTGCTACCAAACGTCACAACGTAACTGGGTGATTATAAAGGAGCTCTACAGGTGTCTCCAAAGGTACATGTTGGGTTGGCATATTTCGAGATTAGGATTTGTCACTCCTATTGTCGGAGAGGTATCTCTGGGCCCTCTCGGTAATGCACATCACATAAGCCTTGCAAGCATTGCAACTAATGAGTTAGTTATGAGATGATGTATTACGGAACGAGTAAAGAGACTTGCCGGTAACGAGATTGAACTAGGTATTAAGATACCGACGATCGAATCTCGGGCAAGTAACATACCGATGACAAAGGGAACAACGTATGTTGTTATGCGGTCTGACCGATAAAGATCTTCATAGAACATGTAGGAGCTAATATGAGCATCCAGGTTCCGCTATTGGTTATTGACCGGAGACGTGTCTCGGTCATGTCTACATTGTTCTCGAACCTGTAGGGTCCGCACGCTTAAGGTTTCGATGACAGTTATATTATGAGTCTATGAGTTTTGATGTACCGAAGGAGTTCGGAGTCCCGGATGAGATCGAGGACATGACGAGGAGTCTCAAAATGGTCGAGACATAAAGATTGATATATTTGACGGCTATATTCAGACACCGGAAGTGTTCCGGGTGATTTCGGAGAAAACCGGAGAGCTGGAGGGTTACCGGAACCCCCCCGGGAGAAGTAATGGGCCATATGGGCCTTAGTGGAGAGAGAGAAGGGCAGCCAAAGGTGGGCCGCACGCCTCCTCCCCCCTGGTCCGAATTGGACTAGGAGAGGGGGGCGGCGCCCCCCTTTCCTTCTCCCTCCCCACTTCTTTCCCCCTCCTAGTAGGAGTCCTACTCCTACTAGGAGGAGGACTCCTCCTTGGCGCGCCATAGGGGCCGGCCGGCCTCCTCCCCTTGATCCTTTATATACGGGGGCAGGGGGCACCCCTAGACACAAGTTGATCCACGTGATCATATTCTTAGCCGTGTGCGATGCCCCCTTCCACCATAATCCTCGATAATATTGTAGCGGTGCTTAGGCGAAGCCCTGCGACGGTAGTACATCAAGATCGTCACCACGCCGTCGTGCTGATGGAACTCTTCCCCGACACTTTGCTGGATCGGAGTCCGGGGATCGTCATCAAGCTGAACGTGTGCTAGAACTCGGAGGTGTCATAGTTTCGGTGCTTGATCGGTCGGGCCGTGAAGACGTACGACTACATCAACCGCGTTGTGCTAACGCTTCCGCTGTCGGTCTACAAGGGTACGTAGATCACACTCTTCCCTCGTTGCTATGCATCACCATGATCTTGTGTGTGCGTAGGAATTTTTTTGAAATTATTATGTTCCCCAACAATGAAGTAGCTCTGGACAGCAAAATATAAGTGAAGATCACAATAGCCGTAAAGATAATGATGTGAAACAACAGCCAAGCAGGATATATCAACAACTTTCTTTCCAACTTTCCTCTGGAAAAATTTGTGCTAGTTTTTTGATATTTTTTTTCAAGAATGGTATTGACTCAAGCTTTCAAACGCAAAAGGAATCACTCAATTCTGAGTTGGTATGACGAGTCAAAAAATTGTAAAACTGGCCTTAAAACTGGAATAAGCTATGTTTGTGAACTTCGGAGGGCAAAAAGACCTATTTAGAAGCCGATTTTGAGGTGCCAAATATTTAATTAGCTTCTGCAACTATTTAGATGCAGCTCGTCTCTAGCTTTCATTTAAGTACTCGCGGAGCCAAAACGGACTTCGTATGAGGAAGTTATGCATGTTTTACTGAACAGTGCACAAAACAGATTCCAATTCGAATTCAACTACGAGATTGAGTCTAGATAGATCCGAATTTTCTTTTTTTTCTCCTCTTTTTTTTTCTCACACCTTTTTTTCTTTTTCTTTCTTTTTTTCTATGACTTTTTTTTACTTTTTTTCTCTCGTTTTTTTCTCTGTCTTTTTTCTCTCTCTCCCTCTTTCCAAAATAAACTAGATAAGATGTAGATTGGATCAAGCGAAGATGGGAACGATCTCAACTATGATTATGACAATGAACGGTGGGTAGCACGTGAAGGAAATTGATGGATGGGTGGTGGACAGCGGAAGTGATAATGATGCAGCGGCGACGTGATTAATGTGAACATAACTCGAAACTCTAAACGAACTAGACACTAAGACCAGCAACTCGACACGACGATGCAACCAATAATTGAACTATGGAAGCAATAAAAAGAAAATTGCAAAGGCTAAGACTGGCTTGGACAAAGGATGAATAGATCTAACTTTTTTTGTGGCTTTTTCTTGGACAATAGGTAAGAAATTAAATCTAATTTAGGGAACACTGGAAATTCTCACCGAGCAACCTGAAAACTGATACCACTTGATAGAGGCGAGGGTCTCCTGATCTTTCGATGAGATGATAACTATCGATTTGGTGGAGACGACTTTGACGATCCGACTACAAACATGCACGACGTTGCGCCTTAGCAACCGCTAAACCAATCTCCTGAGGTTACCGACGATATCGGAAGCACGATCAGCCTGACCACGAAGGTCTATTCCCGCAAGCAATCGAAGAACAAGCAACAATATGATAATGCAATATGAATATTACGAATATAGATAAATTATTGATAAAGGTGGGGATCCAAAAGTGTTCTTGGTCTGGTCGTTGGACACAAACGAAGTACATGAAGTTGCAATGGCTAACTTTTAACTAAACAAATCCCCATGGAAAACGCTACTAGATGGATCTACTTATATAGGAGCAAGGGGTGGCGGCCAAGGAGGTGGAAGGACGTCCCAAGGCAGCCTAAAACTAACCCTAGGTCGTACAATGCTCCTGGGCCCAAGTGGAGGTGGTGCAACACCTTTGGACTTGTTGTTTGACTCGGATTCTGCTGCAGCGTCATATTGTTTCGTCGATATCTCAATGCTCCGGACGAATTTGAAGGTGATTCTAATTGGGTTGGAAAGAGCACGAAATCTACTTTCCAACAAAAAAAGAATCACCCAATTAGGAGTCCGTATGAAAAAGTTGTTGACATTTTGAGTCGGGTATGTCTGTGCAGTCCGAATCTGAATACAGAACGTGGGAGACTTGGAGTCTATCTTCTCTTGGCCCAAAAGTGACGTGAGAGGACTTTTTGAACAGAACCTAAACTTCTCCTTTTCCCTTGTCTTCATATGTGGATTGTACAAATGTCCCATACACCTGCAATTAGACAAAACACAAAAGTGTGTGAAGTATTTTTGTTCTGGATAACATAAATAGATTATTGAATAGTTTGCACTAGAAATCACCTGACAAATATGCATGTATGCAATATTTTTGGTCGTAACCAAGGTAGTCATGTCCTCATCACTAATCGGCCGATCTTTCACGAAAGGAGTGGATCCTGCGAAGAACATGAAGAACACGAGGGGAAAACGAGGGGAATCACGAGGGGAAACACGAGAGAAACACTAAACCAACACAAGAAAGTCACATATGTGCTAGATTCTCGAATACATAAGAGAAGATACAAGATCCACGGACAACTAAGGACGATACAAGGGTAGCCGGTCTTTTCCGTGAGGAGGTCTTGAGTTCTTCCCTAAAAGGGGTCTTGAATCCGCTTGGGGGATGTAGCGACTAGACCTCAAACAGTCTGATCTCTGTGCTCCGGTGTCATCCCTGGATCAGTAATGCTGACACCACACAGTACTCGGAGGATTTATAGCAGAGTAGCAATCACGCACTTATTACATCGTTTTCTTAAAAGAGAACTTAATACAATAAATATGGCTTAAGGCCATCTAATAATGATAACAGCGGAAGGCTTGGTAGATAAGTGAGTCCATCAACTCCAACGGCATCACTGAGTATAGAACCATGACCTAAAAACTCCTTAATCGTCGTCTGAAAAGTCTGCAACATTAACGTTGCAGCCCGAAAACGGGTCAGCACATGGAATATGCTGGCAAGGTAACACATAGAGAGTAATGGAATGAAACAGCTATACTATATGCATATTTGGCTGGTGGAAAGCTCTATGGTTATAGTTTTGCGTAAAGCCAATTTTCCCTGCTTCAAAGGAATAAAATTTATTTAAATATCATGGTAGTTGTTGAACATTGAGAATGGTTGATAGCATTCTCAATCCCAATTAAGCATCATCATTAAACACAACCCAACAAAATTAATTTAGAGTAACGTGTTGAGATTCACATGATAATCCAGGTACTAGATACTCAAGATGTCCATAACCGGGGACACGGTTAACCATGATTAGTTTATTACACTCTGCAGAGGTTTGCGCACTTTTCCCACAAGACTCGATCGCCTCCGTTTGGTTTCTCGCACTACATGGTGTTTGAGAAGACGGATGACCGAGACATAGTCTTTCAGAAGCGCTAGCACCTTATGATCGGGTAGACCGTACCACCCTACATCCCCTACATCTGCTAGTCTACCACTGTAAGAGTTCGCACGACTTAGTCAACTATGCTAGAGCCCATAATAGCTTGTGGCTGCACACGGAAGTTTCTAGTATTAATAGTCTCATGATCCCTTTGAGCCTGGGTGGCGGTCCAAAAGAAAACAGACAAGTCCTAGAATACCCAGGTGCCTCAATCCACCCAGATGTGTGTTTAAGTTGCCACCTTAGATAAACCATTAATTAATAAAACTCACATCTGTCATGGATATCACTCATCCAATACACGTCTACTAGCATAGCATGGCATAATAAGCAAACATAGAAGTAACTCCCAGAGGTTTGATAAAAGGTAATAGGTACTACCTCATCGACTTCCCATCCCACAATTTAATTAGATCCAAACCATGCAATGTGTGAGGATTGATCTAATGTAATAAAATTGGGTAGTAGAAAAGGTATGATCAAAGTGTTACTTGCCTTGCTAATGATCCGGGAAACCTAGCGATTCGAAGTAACAAGCGGCGCACTCCGGGTATTCTATCGCAGACAAACAAACAAACATACAATAAGTACTCATCTAATGCACGGGTAAAACTCAAATAAGAGATATAACCAGAAGGTTCAACTTAAGAACTCCGGTTGGCAAAAAGAATCAAATCGAACGAAGCAACGAAAGTCAAACGGCGAAAGAAAACAACTTCGTTCTACTAATCTGAATCTAGGGCAAATTTTAAAGTAGCAAAATCTTGTTTAAGTTGGTTAAACGGATAGAGGGTTTCGAGACGAAACTCTAGGCGCTTGAATCGCCTGATTCCGATAAACGAGCGAAAAGTTACACTAAAACGAAAATCGGATCAGGAGTCGCGATCAGAAAAATCGCGGATTTAATCCGAGAAAAAGAAAAACGACGAACGTTCGCTAGAATGAACGAACGGACGAACGCTCACTATTTAAATAAACCGGAAAAACCGATCAATTTAAAAAACCGAATCTAAAAGAAAAACCGACGGAAAACCGATTGGTCTTTCTGAAAAAACGGGGATGGACATCGAGGCGGCGGCGAACCTCGGCGAGCGTGCGGCGGCGGCGGCGCAGGCGGGGCGGCGGCGGCGGCGCAGGCGGGGCGGGGCGGCTCGGCGCTTGGGTTTGCCCGGGTGGGCTGCCCCGGCTTATAAAGCCTTCCGGGCCAGAGTCCCGGACGGACACGGCCCGGTTAGGTCGGTTCACTTTTTTTTTAATTTCGCTTGGAAGAAAAAAAATAATAAGAAGTACTAAACAGACTCCAAAAATTCCGAAATAAATTTTCACGGGCTTCTAAAATCAAGCCGCACAAGGTGAACATTTATTTGGGACCTAAATGCAATTTTGAAAAACGCACATTTTTCCTAAATTCAAATAAAACACCGAAAAACTCCGAAATAAAATCTTATTTGATTTTATTATTAAATCCTCAATATTTCTTTATTTTGGGAAATTCATTTTATTCCCTCTCTCATATTTTTGTAATAGAAATAATTGATGATAAAATAAATAAAATCAAATGATCCTATTCTCAAAATTTGAGAAAACTCAAATATGAAAATAACGAAACCCCCAACTCTCTTCGTGGGTCCTTGAGTTGCTTAGGATTTCTAGGATCAACCAAAATGCAAAATAAAATATGATATGCAATGATGATCTAATGTATAACATTCCAAATTGAAGATTTGGGATGTTACAAACCTACCCCCCCTTAAGATGAATCTCGCCCTCGAGATTCGGGTTGGCTAGAAAATAGGTGAGGGTGGTCTTTGAGCAAATCTTCCTCTCGTTCCCAGGTGGCTTCATCCTCCGTGTGGTGGCTCCACTGAACTTTGCAAAACTTTATAACCTTGTTGCGAGTAACTCGGCTGGCAAACTCGAGAATCTTAACTGGTTTCTCCTCGTAGGTCAAATCGTTATCCAACTGAATAGTTTCCACTGGGACTGTGTCTCTCAACGGTATGTCCGCCATCTCCGCGTGACATTTCTTTAACGGAGAAACGTGGAACACATCATGAAATCCTGAAAATCCTTTGGGCAATTCCAACTTGTAGGCCACTTCTCCCATACGCTCCAAAACTCGATATGGTCCTACAAATCGTGGCGCTAACTTCCCTTTAACTCCAAAACGCTTTGTTCCCCGAAGTGGAGATACTCGAAGATAAGCTCTATCTCCGACTTCATAAACTGTCTCCTTGCGTTTAGAATCTGCATAACTTTTCTGTCTGGACTGGGCTACCTTGAGCCTATCGCAAATCATCTTCACCTTCTATTCAGACTCTTTAATCAAGTCAGGACCAAACAACTGGCGGTCTCCAACTTCGTCCCATGACAACGGTGTCCTGCACCTCCTTCCGTACAAAGCTTCGAAAGGGGTCATCTTCAAACTGGTTTGGTAACTGTTGTTGTTAGAGAACTCTGCATATGGCAAATTATCGTCCCAACTAGATCCATAATCTAGCGCACAAGCTCTCAACATATCCTCCAAAATCTGATTTACTCTCTCGGTCTGTCCATCTGTCTGTGGATGAAAAGCTATACTGAATTCTAGCCTGGTACCCAAAGTTTCGTGCAACTGCTTCCAGAACTTTGAGGTAAACTGGGTTCCTCTATCTGATACGATACTCCTTGGAACTCCATGCAGACATATGATCCTGGTCATGTATATCTTTGCCAACTTAGCACTGGTGTAAGTGGTCTTTACTGGGATGAAATGAGCTACTTTCTTCAATCGATCGACTACAACCCAAATCGAGTCATAGCCTGAACGAGTCTTGGGCAATCCCATGATGAAATCCATGCCTAGCTTATCCCACTTCCATTCGGGTATCGGCAATGGTTGTAACAATCCTGCTGGCTTCTGATGCTCTTCCTTTACTCTCTGACATACATCACAAACTGCTACATACTCCGCAATATCCTTGTTCATTCCGGTCCACCAGAAAATATCCTTCAAATCCAAATACATCTTGGTGTTTCCTGGGTGAATCGAATATGGTGAATCGTGTGCCTCTTGCAGTATCAACTTCCTAATCTCCGGGTCATTGGGCACGTAAACGCGGTCTTCAAACCATAGGGTATCGTGCTCATCCTCACGAAATCCCTTAGCTTTTCCTTTGCTCAATTTCTCCTTTATAGCGGCAATCTCTTTGTCAGTTTTCTGAGCTTCCCTGATTCTATCCATCAAAGTCGACTGAATCTCCAATGCTGCTACATAGCCTCTCGGAACTATTTCCAAACATAGTTCACGAAGATTTTCTGCTAACTCCCTTGGTATTTCTCCCGTCATTAATGTATTGACGTGGCTCTTACGGCTTAATGCGTCAGCTACTACATTAGCCTTTCCGGGATGATAATGCAATCTCATATCATAATCCTTGATGAGCTCCAACCATCTCCTTTGTCTGAGATTCAACTCCTTCTGGGTGAAAATGTACTTCGAACTCTTATGATCCGTGTACACCTCACAATGGTTTCCAATGAGGAAATGTCTCCATGTTTTCAAAGCATGCACTACGGCTGCTAACTCCAAATCATGCGTAGCATAATTCAAATCATGAGGCTTCAGTTGTCTTGAGGCATATGAAACAACTCTCCCTTCCTGCATAAGCACTGCTCCAAGTCCTCGACGTGAAGCGTCACAATACACCTCATAATCTTTGGTCTGGTCTGGCAAAATCAACACTGGTGAGGTAACCAAGCATTTCTTCAACTCCTGGAAAGTAGCATCACATTCCTCTGTCCATATGAACTTGGTATCTTTCTTCAACAACTCCGTCATAGGCTTCGCAATCTTTGAGAAATTCTCAATAAATCTCTGGTAGTATCCTGCGAGTCCAAGAAAACTCCGAATCTCTCCAACTGTTGTTGGGGCTTCCCACTTGGTCACGGTATCAACTTTAGTGGGGTCAACTGCTATACCTTCTCCAGATATAACGTGTCCGAGGAATCCTACTTCCTTCAACCAAAACTCACATTTGCTGAACTTGGCATATAATTGATGTTCTCTGAGCTTTCCAAGTACTAGTCGCAAATGTTCCTTATGCTCCTCTTCATTCTTCGAGTAAACCAGGATATCATCAATGAACACTACGACGAACTTATCCAAGAACACCATAAACACTTTGTTCATCATGTTCATAAAATAGGCAGGTGTGTTAGTCAGACCAAATGACATAACGGTATACTCATACAGCCCGTACCTGGTAGTAAAAGTTGTCTTAGGTATATCCTGTTCTCGAATATTCAACTGGTGGTACCCTGATCGCAGATCGATCTTGGAAAATACCTTAGCTCCTTGCAATCGATCAAACAGATCATTGATCATTGGTAGTGGGTACTTGTTCTTGATCGTTACTTCATTCAATCCTCGATAATCAACAACCATCCTTAACGATCCATCTTTCTTCTTCACTAGTAGTACTGGCGATCCCCAAGTTGAAGAACTTGGGCAAATATATCCCTTATCCAGTAACTCCTTAATCTGCTTCTTAATTTCCTCCAAATCCTTTGCTGGCATCCTATATGGTCTCTTTGATATTGGCCCTGTGCCTGGAAATAGCTCAATCAAAAACTCAATATCTCTATCCGGTGGCATGCCTGGCAACTCCTCTGGAAATACTTCAGGGAAATCCCTTACCACTGGTACCTCCTCCTGCACAACTCATGTTAAGCAATTTACTTGGGTCCTCTTTGGCACATGTCGAGATACATACTTGATCCTTCTCCCTTCTGGTGTGGTAAGCAAAATTGACTTACTAGCACATTCAATATTCCCTTCGTACTTTGATAACCAATCCATGCCTAATATCACATCCAATCCTTGAGATTCCAATACTATTAGGTCTGAGGGAAAAACATACTTACCAATCCTTAATGGTAACCGATCACACCATAGACTAGTCACATACTCTGCTCCAGGCGAGGTTACTAACATGGGTGACCTAAGGGCTTGGGTTGGTAGGTTATACTTATCCACAAATCCCCTGGAGATGTATGAATGCGATGCACCAGTATCAAAAAGAACAAGTGCAGTAAATGACTTAACCAAAAACTTAACTATTACTGCATCAGGCTGAGCTTCAACCTCCTCCACGCTAACGTGGTTCACCTGTCCCCTGTTGAAAGGGTTCGGCTTCTTTCCAGAACTTCCATTTCCATTTTGGCCTTCAGGACATTCATTGGCATAATGTTCGGTCTTCTGACACTTAAAGCAAGTGACTTGGCTCAGGTCCTTCTTGGCTGGCGTTGATGGGTTGGTGCAGTTCTGGCCGTTGCTTCCTCCATTGCCATTACCATTCTTGGTGCCATTGTGATTGTGCAAGCTACCTCCTCCGTGGGTATGCTGAAAATGTCCTCCCGGTCTAGGGGTAAAACGTGGCTTCTGCTGAGCTCCTGAATTGTACTTTCCTTGTCCATACTTCCTCTTGCGATTCTCAATTTGCTGCTGCTTCCCTTCAATCATAAGAGCACGATCTACCAACTCCTGGTAGTTGTTGAAGGTTGCTACCATCAACTGCATGCTCAACTCATCATTCAGTCCTTCTAGAAACTTCTCCTGCTTCGTTGCATCCGTAGCGATGTCATCTGGGGCATAACGTGCTAACTTACTAAAGTCCTCCACATACTGGCCAACTGTCCGTCCTCCTTGGCGCAGGTTGCGAAACTCACGCTTCTTCATGGCCATAGCTCCTGCTGAAACATGTGTAGTACGAAAAGCCTGCTGAAACTGGTCCCATGTGACAGTGTCGACTGGGAAAGTGGCCGTGAAATTCTCCCACCATGATGCTGCGGGTCCTTCTAGCTGATGTGCGGCAAACTTCACCTTCTCCGCATCTGTGCATCCTACTGTGGTTAACTCCCTAGCTGTCTTGCGGAGCCAATCATCTGCTACTATCGGCTCGGTGCTACTGAAAAACACCGACGGATTTAGCCTAAGAAAACAGGCTAAGTGGTCAACAGGTGGTGGTGGTGGTGGGTTGTTGTTGTTCCCCTGATTCTGATTCTGAACTAGCAACTGCATCAATGTGTTCTGCTGCTGGATCAACTGGGTGAGCTCTGGTGGAAAGGCAAATCCGGGGTCACGTCTCGGAGGCATCTGAGGGTTTTAGAAAAGATGAGATGTAAGAATAGAGGGGGTCTAAAGAGAAAACACTACCCATATACACATGAGGCAAAAGCAAACAATTCACTTCATTCAACCAAACAAGGGCATACAATCGATCTATCTATCGTAAAAGTGCTCGGTCTACTATATTTACATGGTGGACTACTACTACTGATGAGGTGGTCTACTAGAAATATTCTTCGGTTGCAGACTCCATGATATCTTCTCCATCTTCATCAACATAGTCATCATCGCTACTATCTTGTTCCGAGTCGGTGTCGTCGATGATGATGTAGTCTTCCGGGCTAATCTCCTTGGGTTCTTCGTCTTCCTCTACTGGCGTAGGGCCTCCCATAAATTTCCCAATCTTCTTGATCAGGTCGTCATTCTTCTCCACCAATACTTCAATTTCCTCTTCATAATCTTCATGTGTAGCCTTGAGTTCTTCCTCCAGTTCCTTGATTCTAGCCTTAGCCTTCTTCAGATCTATCATATCGACACACATCTGGTTCTCCTGTCGTCGAATGTGCTGGTTTAACTCCTGGATAAAAGCCGCAATTGATCTATCCTTCCTGGTGCTGATCATCTCCCAGTGCTCATCTTGGCGCCCACAAATCTGGTAGATAGTATCCTTGAGGTCCTTGCGGTAGACTTCTCCAATGCGTCCCATGGCGATGTGAGCTGCCATGCTCTTTCCTAGACTCCAAGTTGGTGCATCAAAAGAAAACTCTATGGGCTCAGTGACTGTCATGAACGTCCTTCCTGGGACTTGAATTGAATCATCCAGCACTCTTCTTCAGGTAAAGTGGCGTTGTAGGTTCCGGTGAAGCTTGGTACTCCTATGTTCAGGTATCTAGTGACTTCCTTCAAGTGACGTCCAAAGGGTGTATCTTCATCTGGTTGCGCGAACTTGTTCCTTGCATCCGCCATCCTAAAAGAGTAGAAAAGATGAGAAGTCAGAAGAGAATGGATAGTGATCTAGGTCTTTTAGCTTAGTGGTCGTGTCCTACAGTCAACCTGGCTCTGATACCATCTCTGTAGCGACCAGACCTCAAACAGTCTGATCTATGTGCTCCGGTGTCATCCCTGGATCAGTAATGCTGACACCACACAGTACTCGGAGGATTTATAGCAGAGTAGCAATCACGCACTTACTACATCGGTGTCTTAAAAGAGAACTTAATACAATAAATATGGCTTAAGGCCATCTAATAATGATAATAGCGGAAGGCTTGGAAGATAAGTGAGTCCATCAACTCCAACAGCATCATTGAGTATCGAACCACGACCTAAAAACTCCTTAATCGTCGTTTGAAAAGTCTGCAATATTAACGTTGCAGCCCGAAAACGGGTCAGCACATGGAATATGCTGGCAAGGTAACACATAGAGAGTAATGGAATGAAACAGCTATACTATATGCATATTTGGCTGGTGGAAAGCTCTATGGTTACAGTTTTGTGTAAAGCCAATTTTTCCCTACTTCAAAGGAATAAAATTTATTTAACTATCATGGTAGTTGTTGAACATTGAGAATGGTTGACAGCATTCTCAATCCCAATTAAGCATCATCATTAAACATAACCCAACAAAATTAATTTAGAGTAACATGTTGAGATTCACATGATAATCCAGGTACTAGTTACTCAAGATGTCCATAGCCGGGGACACGGCTAACCATGATTAGTTTATTACACTCTGCAGAGGTTTGCACACTTTTCCCCACAAGACCCGATCGCCTCCGTTTGGTTTCTCGCACTACATGGTGTTTGAGAAGACGGATGACCGAGACATAGTCTTTCAGAAGCGCTAGCACCTTACGATCGGGTAGACCGTACCACCTACATCCCCTACATCTGCTAGTCTACCACTGTAAGAGTTCGCACGACTTAGTCAACTATGCTAGAGCCCATAATAGCTTGTGGCTGCACATGGAAGTTTCTAGTATGAATAGTCTCATGATCCCTTTGAGCCTGGGTGGCGGTCCAAAAGAAAACAGGCAAGTCCTGGAATACCCAGGTGCCTCAATCCACCCAGATGTGTGTTTAAGTTGCCACATTAGATAAACCATTAATTAATAAAACTCACATCTGTCATGGATATCACTCACCCAATCCACGTCTACTAGCATAGCATGGCATAATAAGCAAACGTAGAAGTAACTCCCAAAGGTTTGATAAAAGGTACTAGGTACTACCTCATCGACTTCCCATCCCACAATTTAATTAGATACTAACCATGCAATGTGTGAGGATTGATCTAATGCAATAAAACTGGGTAGTAGAAAAGGTATGATCAAAGTGTTACTTGCCTTGCTGATGATCCGGGAAACCTAGCGATTCGAAGTAACAAGCGGCGCACTCCGGGTATTCTATCACAGACAAACAAACAAGCATACAATAAGTACTCATCTAATTCACGGGTAAAACTCAAATAAGAGATCTAACCAGAAGGTTCGACTTAAGAACTCCGGTTGGCAAAAAGAATTAAATCGAACGAAGCAACGAAAGTCAAACGGCGAAAGAAAACAACTTCGTTCTACTAACCTGAATCTAGGGCAAATTTTACAGTAGCAAAATCTTGTTTAAGTTGGTTAAACGGATAGAGGGTTTTGAGACGAAACTCCAGGCGCTTGAATCGCCTGATTCTGATAAACGAGCGAAAAGTTACACTAAAACGAAAATCAGATAAGGTGTCGCGATCAGAAAAATCGCGGATTTAATCCGAGAAAAAGAAAAACGACGAACGTTCGCTAGAACGAACGAACGGACGAACGCTCACTATTTAAATAAACCGGAAAAACCGATCTATTTAAGAAAAACCGAATCTAGAAAAAACCGACGGAAAAACCAACTGAAAACCGATTAGTGGGCTGCCCCAGCTGAAGCCTGCCGGGCCAGAGTCCCGGACGGACATGGCCCGATTAGGTCGGTTCACTTTTTTTTTATTAATTTCGCTCGGAAGAAAAAAAATAAAAAGAAATACTAAACAGACTCCAAAAATTCTGAAATAAATTTTCACGGGCTTCTAAAATCAAGCCGCACAAGGTGAACATTTATTTGGGACCTAAATGCAATTTTGAAAAACGCACATTTTTCCTAAATTCAAATAAAACACCGAAAAACTCCGAAATAAAATCTTATTTGATTTTATTATTAAATCCTCAATATTTCTTTATTTTGGGAAAGTCATTTTATTCCCTTTCTCATATTTTTGTAATAGAAATAATTGATGATAAAATAAATAAAATCAAACGATCCTATTCTCAAAATTTGAGAAAACTCAAATATGAAAATAACGAAACCCCCAACTCTCTCCGTGGGTCCTTGAGTTGCTTAGGATTTCTAGGATCAACCAAAATGAAAAATAAAATATGATATGCAATGATGATCTAATGTATAACATTCCAAATTGAAAATTTGGGATGTTACAGGGGATCTTCTCCGATGGAGGCCCGAATCTCCGAGGAGAAGGTATCCAAGTGGATGAGCAGAGCTCTCACACAATATATGAGCTAATGCTTTGCTAACCCTAGAAAGTTGGGCGAGGTGGAGTATATATAGTCTAGGGGGGAGAAGGGATACACGGGCCTCAGTCCTTCACTGTGCGCAGACAGGGGACGCCGGATGTCCGGGCTTCCAAGCGACGCCGGATGTCCGGGCTGGGGAGGCTGGATGTCCGGGCTGGAGTGGTGGCATTTGTTGCTCTCGGATTCAGAGGGGCCAGATTTCCGGGCTGGTGGCCTGATGTCCGAGGGCTCGGGAGATGCCGAATGTCCGGGCTGTCGAGGCCGGATGTCCGGGGCCTGTAGCTTCTGGCGGCTGTGCTGCTGTAGTGGATGACCCTCCAGGGGCCGGATGTCTGGGGTCTTGGCCAGATGTCCGGGGCCTGGGAGATGTTCTTCGCTCCTTCTATTGGTTCTCCTCATCCGTGGGCTTGGGGACTTGTACATCTTCATGCGCATCTTCGGGAGGGTCCTCTTGGTGCCTAATCATGCACAACAACTCGGACTTAGGTAGTAGCCATGTCTCATGCATAGAAAGTGGAAGTTCGGAGAGGAGTGAGTTCACCTTATCTTCGATAGCCTTGGCTTGGGCTCGTGTCATTGGTCCAAGTGGTGTTGTTAGAGGTGTAGGTGCGTCCATGGGATGATCTTAGGATGCTCCGCATCAAACGAGCTAGTCAAGTAGAGGCATACTAGGGACACTTTGTTTTGTCTATGTATTCACACATGTATCAAGTTTCTAGTTAATACAATTCTAGAATGAGTAATAAACATTTATCATGATATAAGGAAATATAAATAACAACTTTATTATTGCCTCTAGGGCATATTTCCTTCGGCCTTACTGGTAGAACTTGTGAAGATGCTCAATATTCCATGAGGTTTGTGTCGGCGTTCTGGGAACGGAGGTCCCCAGACTTGCATGCCTGCGGCCCACAGCGTGGCAACACCAGCAGCCCTGTACGGCCCATCTTCACCAGCAAACACTCAGGACCCTTGCAAGGCTGATGGCACAAGACTTCCTTGGGGGCAGCTTCACCAGGCAGGCTCGCGAGGGGCGGAGAGATCAAGGCAAGGGACACCTCGCGAGGTCCCTGTGACGCAAGTCGTGACGACTAGAGCCAGGCGGGCGCCAGCGCGAAGTGTCCTCGTTTCCTCTTTGGTGCTAAAGGGGCAAGCGCATGCGAGGAGTCCCGAGGTACCAGGCAAAGGTTTCCATATCGGTGCAACAAGACCAAGACCAGCAGGATGGAAGGACGGAGGTCACCATGGAGCCCAAGACGACGTCACCACCAAAGCCTTTGGCAGGCAAAGACCACCTTTAGTCAGGATAACTTGTACTTGTTGTGTCCCTTCAAATTTGGCCATTGTTGGATCCCTTCCCGCTCAATATTTGGGGAGAGGACCAGGGATTCTATAAAGAGGACTAGCCACCACCATAGGGGGGATGATATAGAGGATCCAGATCATACAGACCATTCAGATCATCCTCAACCACACAAGCTCACCAAGCACAAGAACACCTCTTCGCAGGAGGTTGTTCTTCCCTTGTAACTGTTCATCCTCAGCCCAAGAGGCAATCCACCACACCACACTGGAGTAGGGTATTACACCACATCGGTGGCCTGAACCAGTATAAATCTTGTGTCCTCTTATTCTTTGGGTCCGTCGAGCTAGGCCGTGAGATCATGATGTGCGTGAGCTAGATAGGGGGGAGAGATCTTCATGCGCACCCTAGTGTTCGAAGCTCAAGGGTTTTGCCGGAACCCGAAATCCGACATTTGGCGTGCCAGGTAGGGCTGCATTGAAGTTTTCCTCTCGTCAATCCGCGCTTCGCCACTCCACCAAGTTCATGGCTGATGCTCGTCGGGCCCGCGCTGAGCGCCGGCCGCTCTCGCCACCCGTGTCGCTCAGACAGCCCCTCCCGGCGGGCCTCCTCGTCATTCTCCGTCACCCGCCGACAACGTCGGTACCGTCTCGGCGGCAAACAAGCAGCAAGCCTCCTCACTGCACCCCTCGGTGCTACGAGGCAGCCACACCGCCACTAACTCCGGCCGGCTCATCGTCTCACGCTCGCCGCGCACCCATGGACACGCAGGCCGCGCTGCTCATGGCACGCGAGCTCCTGCATTACCTCCCGGTCGACGACCACTATGAGGACTGGTAGGACTGCATCGCCGAGCTCGTCAGCGCCGCGGGGGCCTCCCCTGCACCACCCCTCTCGCTTCCTGGCGCCGCCCCCGGCTGTGGGCGATGTGGCTCATGGAGCGCCTCCGCCCCCTCCGCATCAAGACGGCACCCTCACGCTGAGACGCGCAGCTCATGGAGTGCCTCTGCCCCCTCCGCATCAAGACGGTGTCCTCGCTCCAAGATGTGCGGTCCCGTGGCGTGATCCACCACGCTGTGTGCCCGCGCACGAAGAAAGAAGCTACCAAGAGGTCCCCCATCCACAAGAAAACATTCCACCACTCCCAGCACCGCCACGTTAGGATCCCTTGCTGCAGCAGGGCCATGCGCCACTTTCCGTGGCGGCACGGGGACACCAAGATCAAGCTCCGCCTCCACGACGGGCCCCGGTGGCCACGGCAGACTGCTGCGCCTTCACTCCCGAGCTCCGTAGCGTCTTCTGGCCAGGCAAGTTCAAGCCGGATCTGCCTCCTCGCTACAACGGCACCCCCGACCCTATGGAGTTCTTGCAGCTCTACGAGCTGAGCATCGAGGCGGCCAACGGCGATGAAAAGGTCATGGCAAACTGTTTCCCCATGGCTCTCAAGGACGGCGCCCGCTCATGGCTCCTGAACTTGCCCCCGGGCTCGATCTCCTCCTAGGATGAGATGCGCGACCACTTTGTCGCCAATTTCTAGGGCACTCACGACCGCCCCTGGCAGCGGATGACCTGCGCCGCATCAAGCAACAGCTGGGAGAGACCCCGTAGAAGTACATCCAGCGCTTCAACAGTGTGCGCCTCAAGATCCCCAAGGTGACGGACGAGGCCATCATCTCAGCGTTTTCCGATGGCGTCCGCGACATTAAGATGAAGGAGGAGCTCGCCATCCATGAGGAGTTGTGCATGACTTTGGAGCTGTTCAACATAGCAACCAAGTGTGCAAGAGCTGAGGAGGGGCGTCTCTCCCTCCTCGAGCTCCCTACTGCTGATCCAGAGGAGAAGAAGGCCAAGGTCAAGGACATGAAGGGCAAATGGGTGGCTGTACTCGCGGCAAAGCCGGACACAAAGCACGGCCAAGACCTTCCCGAGTCGTCCAAGGGCAGACGTACGTTCTGCGCCTTCCACAACATGCACAGCCACAACACCAACTACTGTCAGGAGCTCAGGGCCATTCGAGATGGACACTACGGTTGATGCCCTGAACGCAACGACCGGGGCTAGGGCCGAGGAGGTGGACGAGGTGGAGGACGTTGGGACGACCACGGGCCCCGCCAGGAGTGGCACGACCAGCCTCGTGAGGACCGCTGGCAGGACCAGCCTCGTGAGGGTGCCTGGAGGGACCAGCCTCACGAGGATTGTCCTCAGGGTAATCCTGGTCTCCCTCCACTTCCGCCACCATGAAGGAGGAATGACGACTACCAACAGGACGAAGGGGCTGGGGGCTTCCAAGAGCCACGTGCCATCGCTTGCATCTTGGGTGGCGCTTAGGCCCCAGCTTCCCAGCGCATCTTCAAGCAGTTTTGTGGCGAGGTGAATGCAGCCCTCCCCAAGCTCGAGACCACACGACCGCTCATATGGTCCAAGTACGCCATCACCTTTAGCTCGGCGGAACATCTCAAATGCGTGGCAACTGCCGGCGTTCTCCAGATGCTCTGTTCACCCGTCATCAGCAATGTCCAAGTCTCCAAGACCCTCATCGAGGCGGCGCAGGGCTCAGTGTCCTGTCCGTCGAGACGTTCGACAGCCCTCAAGTGCTATACGATCAGCTCCAGCCCACCAAGACTTTCTCAGGAGTGACTGACGGCTCCACCACCCCGATAGGGTAGGTTCGTCTCCCTGTCACCTTCTGCCAGCGCAACAACTACCACACCGAGCTTGTCGACTTCGACGTCGCCTACATTAGCCTGCTGTACAATGCCATCCTCAGGTACCCAGCGCGAGCCAAATTCATGGCAGTCACCCACCATGGCTACAATGTCCTCAAGATGCCGGGAAGCAGCGGAATCATCACAGTCCCTGTGAAGAAAGAGACACTGTGTGCTCCCTCGAGCGCACCTTCCAAGCTGCAGTAGTTGGGGACCCTGGCAGCGTGCATGTGCAGTACCTTCCTGAGGCCAGCCACAAGAAGAAGAAGAAGCTATTCGCACTGGGCCTCAGGGGAGTGGCGCCACCTCAGGATCGGCGCCTGCGCCTGGGGCGCCTCCCTCCCTCACATAGGGAGGCGCGCCCGGCGCCCTCCCCGGGCAGGGCTCGGGAACTCTGTTCTGGAGGGCCTCAGACCTAGCCAGCACCACGAGGGAGGTGCTCGGGCACCACGTGGAGGCGTGCTTCACGACACGTTTCCCTCAAGAGGGCACCGGGTGAGAAGCGCCCGACGCTTAGGAGTTCATCGTCAAGACCATTCAGGAGCGTCAGGAAGCAAGGGCAGTACGCGGCGACCGCCGCCCACCTGGCGCTGCTCCCCAACCAGGCACGGATGGTGATCCGCGCATCTGCATCGACATCCCAGGGCTCAACAGGGCCGCATCTCAGGAGCGCTTCTGTCCTTTGCGTGCTAGTCGATGGTAGGGTCCACCTCACATCTACGTGCGCATGGCATTCGGCCTGCCGAGCGTAGCAGCCGCCTTCCAGCACAACCTGCGGAGCATCCTGGCAGGTTAGGAGGCCAGGCATCACGCAGTCCTAGCGGAGATGGAGACGGTCCTCAGGAGGCCACCTGAGCCTCCAGAGCCTCCCGAGGCTCTGTGTCACGACGGCTCGTGAGGAGCGACTTCTTCAGCGCGCCCCTTCAGCTACCCCAACACTCCTTCGACAACCAAACGAGGTGACATTTTCCAAGTTTATTTAGCTGGGAGCGCCCCCTAGGCTGCATCATACCCAGGCCGCGTGGTCTGTCCCTGCGGCATGTATCCTTTTACGTCTTTAGCTTACTCTGCTGGGGGCGCCCCTCGAGCTGCATCATCCCCAGGCCGCTCGGGTCCGACCCAGTGGTATGTATCGTTCTTGCATTTACCTGAGCTAGTTTGCTTTTTGTGATGCCCCAAGACCGACGCTCCAGAAGACTTCCATATTTTCATGACCTCTGTGTTTCATTTGTGCTTGCTCTATTTATTTTTGCATCGCATCGTGTCTTCATGCCATCATGTCATTAATCTTTGCAACTCAAATGAATAAATCGTATGGATCTTCGGTCCATTTAAGTTGAGGGAACTCACATATTGGTTTCTCTTTAAAACATATACTCCCAATATTATTAGGGAGCTATAATAAATATTCCATTCTTATGGATTCAACCAAAACACACTTGCATATTTCTCTTGCCACCAAATCCCTCATCTAGTTGAAACCCAATCACTAGCTTCCTTCTTTCAATTTGCCCATTCAATGCAAGTGACATTTTCCTGTCACATAAAAATGTTCATTCTTTTACTATAATTATTGGACCATGCCACTTTTATTTTTTCCTGGATCCAGCGCATTTTTATGAGCCAGGGAAAATTAACCCCACACGCAAATTCTATCCCTAACACTTCCTTTCTTCTCCTTTTCTTCTTTGATATTTTCTGTTTTGGAAGATATAAGAAGCAGAGGGAAAGAGAGACTTGGAGAGAAGCCCATTCCAATTTGGCCCAAGGCCCATCTACACCTATAACCCTAACCCTCTCCCGATCGAACCCTCTCTCACTCGTCCTCCCACCTCACGCCGCCACCCACGAGAACCGCACACACCCGCACCCGATCCCCTCACCCCTCGCGCCTCTGCGTAGCCCCACATGCAAGGAGCGGGGCCCCACGCATGGCTTCTTCGATCTCGCCGCCGGAGACGCCCAAGCCTCCTCTTGCACTTTGCCCCTCCTCTGCTCCACCTCCATGGAGCCACCGCCGGCAAGCCCTGTCTCTGCACCTCCTTCCCCCATGGTGCCATGGCCTTCCTTCCCCGACCTCCTCCTCACGTCGTTCCCCGTGGACGCGCCTCCCGCTACTTTGTTGCTTTCCTCACCGCCGGCCGGCCACCAGCGAGGCCCCGCATTAGCGCCGACCTCCCTTCCTCTGCTTTGTTCGCGTCTCCAGGTGCCCCTGCACGCACCCCTGTGCCACAGGCGCCCGACGCCTCTGCTCGTCATGGCCACCGGCCATGGAGGCCTCTGGCCATGGAAGCCTCCGGCCATGGAGGCCTCCGTGCTGGCCCGCAGCTTCTCCTCCGCGTGCCATGGTCATCTCGCCTCCTCTGATCCACCGCACCTCCCTCTTCTTCTTCTATTGCAGAGCACCACCACCACATGAGTCTCCCTTCGCCGCCATGTCTCCTCTGCCTCATCCTTCGTCTTCCTTCCTCGAGCGCCACCCTGTCGTCATTCCTCCGTCGGCTAGCCTCCTACACTTCACCATGGGTGCAGACGACCCCGAGCCCCCTGTTACCGGTGTCGTCTACGTATGAGTATGTGCTCCTGGTACATGCTTCGGCCTTCCCGGTCAAACCTTGCCGCTGCCATGGCCTTGCATCCATCTGGCCCTGTTGTGTTCATGGAGCCACTGTACCATGGCCAAGTCCCGCGGCCGTCGCCCCTGCATCACGGCCCTGTTGCTTTTGACGCCAAGTCCAACTGTCACCGAATAGGGAATAACGCCAAGTACAAGGTCAATGAGGATCGCCATGTTCGCCTTCCGCCGTAACCGAAATCGCCAAGTACCACGACGCCAAGTACCCATTCGGATCGCCAAGGAGGATCTCTACCATTGACGAGGTTCCAATATGACCGTCAAGCGAACGACTACTTCCACGACAATACAAAGAACAACTATCGTCAACGTGCATTTCGCCAAGTACCCCTACCGATGACCCGAACATCTACGATCCGTGTACTACTACAGCCGGTGTGTATTTCGTCAAGTCCGACTATGACACAAACGACTACACGATGACTCCGAAGAACATGGAAACGTCAAGTTCCATCCCGGACGTGTACGACTGCTTCGACGACACCCCGTGAACGTCTACTTCCCCTACGTCCCATTGAACCCGGAAGAACTCTTCGGCAGGTCCAAAAACGCGTCAAGAGAGCTCCACACTTGGTTAAGCTGAGCATAAGTCGGATCGCCGAACTTAGTCTATAATAAAAAGGGTTTACCAGCCGCAATCTCCCCAGCTTGCCGGATCTCCTCACGGGGTGCTCTAGATTCGGACCGCGCTTCTTTCGCCTCTCGCAAGGCTGATGAGGACATCAATACCATTGTTACACCCACAGTCCCTGCTGCTATACATACTGGACCAATTACTAGACCTCGCGCATGCCAATTAAATTATTATGTACTTTCGTTTCTTGGTAATGATTCTAATGTTCATGAGAATATGATGCTGCCTAAATTGGATACATTTGTTTTGCTTACAAATGAAGGGCCTGACATGGATAAGAGGGATGAACACTAGAGCAAGACCAAGCATGGCGATGATGGCACGCGCAAGGGGATCCAGAACGGAGTTACAAGTGATGGTTTCAGGACTTTGAAGCCACCATAAGGAGTGCATGAAGCCTTGGGTGAAATATACAAGATGCCACTTCATAAATTTCGTCCAGAGGCTATTCTAGGTGTTGCGTCACCTTATTATTGGGTCAGGCCCATGTATTTTCGAAATACTTAAGTATATGCTGTTTTTAGAGTCCGTATGTGTGGGGAAACAAGAGTTAGGGTTGGTTTCGGACCCCTCCTCCAAGGGCCACGAAATTCCCCCCTCTTCCTCCATATATAGAGCTCTTAGGGCGTCGTTTAGACTTTGGGTTTTGTTTAGACTATTCGCCATAGCTGCAACTTCGCGTACTTCGTTTGTGTCCAACGACCAGACCAAGACGTCACAGAACCCCACCTTCATTAATAAAGATTTCCTCTTTTATTCACGATATCCAGATTGCAATTTCAATTTCTATCTTGTTCTTCGTTTCTTGCAGGAAATAGACCCTCGTGGTCAGGTTGATCATGCTCCGGCGTGGTCAATAACCTCTTGGAGTTGGTTTAGCGATTGCTAAGGCGCGACGTCCTCCCACGTTCGTAGTCGAATCGTCAAAGTCGACTTCCACCAAAACGATAGCCACCATTTCATCGAAAGATTGGGCCCCTCGCCTCTATCAAAGTCCTTGTCAAGATCAGCCGTTTTGGCTTTATTCGCCTTCTCAAGGAATTCACAGTGGCTAGTAGCATTCTTTAGTTCGAGCACCATCGCGGATATTTTCCCCGCGTCTTGGTGCCGAGTAGCTTGTTCGGCCTTTAACTCGGACGATGCCTTTTTGGCAGCCGCATTACTACACTGGGCCTGCCCATTGGCCTGGGCCAGCTTCGCCCGAAGAATCTCAATGGCGGCGGCACCATCTGCAGCCATATATATCCCAGTATGCAATTTTCAGCGTCATGCTTATATTATAAACACGTATGTGTAAGGACTGCTCCGAATACATACCGTGCGACTCGTCAAGACGCCTATTGGTTAACGCAATGTCATCCCCTGCCACATCAAGCTTCCGCTGCAGCTCGACAATATCCGTAGTCTGGGCAGCCGTCAGGGGAGAAACATCCTCTGTTCTAATTAATCAGGCCAGTCCCTAGGCATTTCTTTTGATCCTCTGATTGCCTCCCTCGGGAAGCCAATCAAAGTCTCAAGGGATACTATCTATACATAGGTGTATCTTGTGAATAAAACACAATTGAAAATATTACAGTACAAACCTTGAAACCTCTTACTAGGCCCACAAAGGCCTCATTCAATCTGCGCTTCACGGACAGGACCTTTTTAACCACCGTGCCGATCAAGGTACGATGTTCCTCTCAGACGGACGCCTGCTGCAGCATGTTCGTCAGTATATCCGGCGCCTCTGGATCTCCGAAGGCTGCTGTAGTTGTACGGCCACCCTTTGAAGGGATCCGTTTATTCGTATCCGGCTGTATATTGGATTGTTCGGGGCCTTCATTACTGCTCCCTAGACCCTGGGCCACTGAAGTGTCACCTTTGGGTAATATCTGCATCATCCCTCGCACCGCCTGTTGGTCGAGGGAGAGCCTCCGCGACGACACCTCGAAGTCGTCCTCCCTATTGGGCGGAGAGGCCGGTGGAGGCGCCTCGCTTTCCATCTTCTCTGGGAGAAGGTCCCCCGAGGAAGAGGATTGTTGAAGAAGACTGCGTGCCGAACTGCAAAAAATATATATTCTAGGCATTACAAGAAAAAGAATGGGACATGTCTAAAACATCCTGGTTTACTTACGATTTGGCCTGAGGCTTGTACTCATCATGAGACTGCGCGTCGACTCCTCCAAGCCTGAGCCACCCGACAGAGGCATCTTGCCTCGCTTAGGAGCCTTTTCCTCCCAATCTTTGGAGGCGGCCCTTTTCTTTCCATGGGGAGAGAGGCGTTGACCTCCCCCTCATTTTTTCTTCGGATGATGGGATCTTGATTCCTCCGGACACAATGTCTGAGACACCTTCAGGATGGAGGCCATCTTTGGTCCTCTCTGCCTTGCCCCCCTTCACAGGCATCTGGTATGGTGCCAGGGCCAGCATCCTTGTTAAAACAGGATTCGTCGGGCCTTCGGGCAGGGGGGCCGAAGACATAATTAGTTCCGCTTTCTTTATCCAGCCCTGGAAGAAGATAGTTTGCTCGGTACCATATTACGGTATGCGTAACTACAAAGTGTTTGGAAGACAAGTGCTTACCGGTGTATCCGGATGGTTGCAGTCAAGGCCAGTGTCCGGCCAATGTTTTCGCTTCCCGAAAACCAGCTTCCACATCCCTTTGTGCGTAGTGCCGAAGAAGTGTTGGAGGGTTCATGGTCCTTCTGGATGAAGCTCCCACATGCGGCGAGACCTGCGTTGGCATGGCAGGATTCGGCGAACTAGCATCACTTGGATCACATTGACAAGATCGATGTCTCTCTCAAGAAGGGTTCGGATGCGGCTCTGTAGAGTTTGTACTTCGTCAACTGATCCCCAGTCCATCCCCTTGTTAATCCATGATGCAAGCTGTGGCGGAGGGCCGAAACGGACCACAGGTATAGCTGCCCACTTGGTGCTACGTGGTTCCGTGACATAAAACCACTCTCGCTGGCACTGGTTGGAGGTTTCGGTGAAAGAGCCTTTTGGCCAGAGAGTGTTGGTAAGCTTGCTCACTACAACACCACCGCACTCTGCCTGTTCCCCCTCGACTACCTTCGGCTTCACACTAAAAGTCTTGAGCCATAAGATGAAGTGTGAGGGGATTCGGAGGAAGGCCTCGCATGTAGTGATAAATGCTGAGATGTGGAGGAAAGAGTCCAGAGCTAGATCATGAAAATCTAGTCCGTAATAAAACATTAGCCCCCGGACGAAGGGGTGAAGAGCGAACCCTAGCCCTCGGAGGAAGTGGGAGATGAATACGATCCTCTCGCCTGATCTGGGGGTCGGAATAACCTGTCCTTGAGCAGGAAGCCTATGGTGGATCTCTGCGGTCAAGTATCTGGCCGCCTGAAGCTTTGCAATATCCTCCTCTGTAATGGAGGAAGCCACCCATCGGCCTTGAGGGCTGGGTCCGGACATGATGAGGAGGCTTGAAGCAATGAAGTCGAACCTTGGGTGCTAGAACTCGAGGTTGGAAAGGCTGAGGAGAGGTTTGGCATTAAAAAGACGGCCCTTGGTTCCTTTATAAAGGCAGCGGGTATTGAACGCCTCCTCCTAAGCCCGAGAACCTGCCTATTCCTAAGGAATCTTTCCCACAGGACGGTTGGGGTACCCACGTTCGTATTGATGAGAATCCCGCGATAAGGGGACACGTTCTCTGCTTCGACGGGATGTGCCAACAAAAACCACGCCTTGAAACGTGGAACGGAGGGACAGGAAACAGTTCGAAATAATGACCGGGCAAGCGTGACGTCACGTTACTAAAGTTGTCAGTAGATTGGATTCATGAAATATTATACTCTCTACGGCTGTGGGATTGGAACCCGCCTTGCAATGCCGGAGACAGATCTACGCGCCGGATACCTTGTCATTCAAGCCAGGTTCAGGGGCTACTAAGGGAGTCCTGGACTAAGGGGTCCTCGGGCGTCCGGCATGTTAGCCATGGGCCGGACAGATGGGCTGTGAAGATACGAAGATCGAAGACTACACCCTTGTCCAAATGGGACTCTCCTTGGCGTGGAAGGCAAGCATGGCGACCAAATATGTAGATTCCTTTCTTTGTAACCGACCTTATGTAATCCTAGATCCTCCCGGTGTCTATATAAACCGGAGGACTTAGTCCAGAGGGATATATTCATTAGCATAGCCATACAAGCTAGGCCTCTAGGGTTTAGCCATTACGATCTCGTGGTAGATCAACTCTTGTAACACTCATATTCATCAAGATCAACCAAGCAGGACGTAGGGTATTACCTCCATAGAGAGGGCCCGAACCTACGTAAACATCGTGTCCCCTGTCTCCTGTTACCATCTACCTTAGACACATAGTTTGGGACCCCCTACCCGAGATCCACCGGTTTGGACACCGACAGCCGCGACCTGCGCCCCGTCCTCACGAAGGAACAAGGGAACGAGGGCACTTGGCGGATACTCTTGGTCATCCCCGACCAAGAGGCGGAGAGCCACAGCTAGCTCCTCTTCAGACAAGGCCTCTGGACTCAAGCGAAGCTTGTCTTCTTCGCCCCCAAGCGTCCACAAGGGGTGCGAGCGCGCCTGGAGAGGAGCCACCTGCAGCATCAGGAATTCTCTTAGGAGCATGGCCCCCGTCAACTTTGCCGCCTTCGCGTTGCCCGGCCTCACGTCGGTGGTCATCTTCTCCAGCACCGACTTCGCCCGGTCGTCAGTAAGCTTCGCGCGGGACCACCCCTCGTCAGACCGGGGCATCTCCGTCCGCAGCTTCAACCGTGGGTGGACACACTTGGCGTCCATCATGACCCACTTGCTCCTAAAGCCATCGACCTTCTTTCCGGCCTTCGAGATCGCATTGGCCTTGCCGGCTGCGACGAAGTTGGCGCACCCAAAGGTGTGGCTATCGTTGATTCGGAGGAAGAAGAAGTGGCGCAGCAGTGCCACGGACGGCATCACCCCGACATACGCCTCACAGTAGAAGGCAAAGATCGACAAGAGAAGAACAAAGTTGGAATGGACATGGAGGGCCTGCAACCTATAATGATGGAGGACGACAGAGAAGAAGTCAGAGAAGGGGGGAACCAGGCACGCGACGACGCTGCTCATAAAGAAGGGGCAGAAGGAGCTCTTTGAAGCCTCCGGCTCGGCGAAGCCAGCCCGGAGCTCGGTCTCCCCCTTCTCGTTGCTCTCCCCCGCCATCAGCAGGAGCGTGGCAGTGAGGTTCTTCTCTAAGACATTGGGCGCATCCAGAGCCGGCTCATACCAGGCAAGCAGCGAGACGGCCTTGGCCTTTCGGGGCGCCATTAGTCGGAAGCTCGGAAGAGGATTGAAGCAAATCTGGAGATTTCGGAAGCAACGAGCGAGAGAGGGGATCTGGAGCAAGACAAAGGAAAGCAATGAAGGCAACCATTGCCCGCGCCAGCCTTTTTGTCAGACGGGAAGTTGCTGAGGCAGCGTGGGGAAGCGGAGAAACTCACGACCAATCAATCTCCATGCGTCAAGAGGGGCCGTAGGCTGTTGGTGCCCGCGGCACTCCGCACTTGCCCTTTGGCTTCGCCTCGAAGCAAAGTACGAGCGCGCCTTGGACCCAGGGGCTAATGTCGGCATTCTGGGAACAGGGGTCCCCAGACTTGCCTATCTGCGGCCCGCGGCGTGGCTCCACCAGCGGCCCTGTATGGCCTATCTTCACCAGCAAACACTCAATACCCTCGCGAGGGGCCAAGCCTCATGAGGCGGTCGACACAAGACCTCCTCGGGGGCAGCTTCACCAGGCAGGCTCGCGAGGGGCGGAGAGATCAAGGCAAGGGACACCTCGCGAGGTCCCTGTGATGCAAGCCGTGACAACTGGAGCCAGGCGGGCGCCAGCGCGCGTAGTGTCCTCATTTCCTCTTTGGTTCTAAAGGGGCAAGCACAGGCGAGGAGTCCCGAGGCATCAGGCAAAGGTTTCCATATCGGTGCAACAAGACCAAGACCAGCAGGATGGGAGGACAGAGGTCACCGTGGATCCCAAGACGGCGCCACCACCAGAGCCTTTGGCAGGCGAAGACCACCTTTAGTCAGGATAACTTATACTAGTTGTCTCCCTTCGAATTTGGCCATTGTTGGATCCCTTCCTGCTCAATATTTGGGGAGATGACCAGGGCCTCTATTAATAGGACTAGCCACTATCATAGGGTGGGGAGTGATACAAAGGATCCATATCATACAGACCATTCAGATCATCGTCAACCACACAAGGTCACCAAGCACAAGAACACCTTTTTCTCAGGCGGCAGTTCTTCCCATGTAACTGTTCATCCTCAGCCCAAGAGGCAATCCACCACACCACATTGGAGTAGGGTATTACACCACATTGGTAGCCCGAACTAGTATAAATCTTGTGTCCTCTTGTTCTTTGGGTCCGTCAAGCTAGGCCGTGAGATCATGATGTGTGCGAGCTAGAGAGGGGGGAGAGATCTTCGTGCACACCCAAGTGTTTGAACCTCAAGGGTTTTGCCGGAACCCGAAATCAGACAGTTTGCATCGGGATGCCATCTTCGGTCTCCAGACGGACTGCACCAGGTCAAGTGACACGTACTACCCTGTAAGGACCTTGCCACTTTGGTGTCAACTTGTTTGAACCTTTGGCGGGCTGAACGCGCCTAAGGACAACGTCACTGTCACATTCCTAGTTCTGGTATGCTCTGGGCTAGTTAGTCATGTGTTGCATCATGATTAAATTTCATTTAAACTTGAAATGGTGACTGATAAACCCTAGTAGCAAATGAAATTCAACTAGAGTCAAAATTAAATATTTTCAATGAACCCAAAATGCCCTTCATAAATGTTCAACATTTTTGAATTGGTCTAGAACCTTTGACAGAAATGGTGCACACCTCTCTAGGACACTCTGGATTTTTTGAGTTAAATAATAAGTATTTGAATTTGGACATTTAAATTCTATAAAATATTTTAAATGTCCAAATAATCTTGAAAACATTTGAGGGTTGTTGGAAAAAATTTCAAAAGTGCCCACAAATATTTTCAGGAGTTTTAAAGCTGGTTTAGTATTTTATACTAAAATAAAACAAAGCAAATAAATAGAGAACATAAAGAAAATAGGAAAGAGAGAGAGAGAGAGAGAGAGAAGAAACTCACATGAACTCACCCACTTGGGCCTCCTTTCCTGGTGGCCCAGCTAACCGGCCCAGCCCACCAGGGGCATACATGTCTTCAACCTCTGCCTACTGGCAGAGGCGAGGCCGAGCACGGCGCCTGCGCGAGCCGGCACGTAGCTGCGTGCCTGGCCTCCCTGGCCAGTGCGACGCTAGGGATCGCCACCCCGTGGCCGTCTGGAACCGGCTGACCCCCTCGCTCTCTCTCCCCCTCGCTCCCTCGCTCTCCCCCTCATGGCCAAAGCCTCCAGGGCCACCGCCAAGTACCACCGCGGCCAGCCACTCCCTCGCTCCATCCCGCCTCCCCGTGCTCCGTATGATCTCCAGCTTCATCCTCGACGAGCCAGGCATCACCGGACGCACTGCAACACCCTCACTGCCGTCGTCTTCAACCTCGGGATGCCAAGATCGCCACCACCGTGCCTTCTGCTCTCAGCCTCCCCCAAGCCCACGTCGACGCCTCTTCAACCACCGTGAGCTCCCGCATAGGAACCCCCTCTCCCCGATCTCGATTGCGTCGTGCAGCCGCCGTTTCACTGGAGCCGAAAGCTCACCGCCGCCGGCCATCTCGCCGCCGTGGCCACAGCTGCCACCGCTCACTTTTGAGCGTGTCCTCGTGCTGTCTGTGCTCCCAGGAGTCCGCCCAGATGCCTAGCTCGCTCGCTAGCCAAGCGTAGTACCTTGTCGTGCTAACCCGTACTCCGGCCGCCGCCCATCGTTCTTGCAGCCGACGCTGTGGACCACCCCAGCCACTGCTGCCTGCTCCTTTGGACGCGGACGAGCATTAGCTCCATGCCGGGCCCCTCCACCGTCCATTTGGTCGACGGAGGGCGAATCCCGATGCACTCCGCCACCACTGACCTCGCCGGCGACGAGCCGCTGGCCTAATTCCGGTTTAGTTAGCACTAATGATCCCACTAAATACCCCCAGAACCACTGCCATGTTGGCCCCTGTGCATGTTTAGGTTATTTTAATTCTTGTTTAGATTAGTGCTAATCATGCAGACCCCACGTGTCAGTTTTGACTTTGACCAAGTCAGCATCAACCGGTCCCACCTGTCATCCAGCCAAACCAGCCCTAAGACACTGACATGTGTGTCCCAGTCGTCGGGTTTGACCTGGCCGACCCAGTTGACCTGCTGATGTCACCCTGACGCAGTGTTAACGCCGTAAATCCTTTTCTGGAATTAGTTTAATTCTAATTAATCAGAAAATCCAGAAAAAGGCTTAAACTTCAAAAAAAACATAGAAAATAATCTATAGCTCTGAATTAAAAGATTTATATATGAAAAATTATTTAAAAAATCCAATCTATCCATTGGTACTTGGCCGACCCAGCAACTTAACCTTGCTGTATAGCTCAAAACATGTTAATGAACTTTGGAAATTCATAGTTTGAATTTGAATTTGAACCTTTAGTTCAAATCAACCCAAACCCTTCTGTTGTTAGTTGCATTAGCTCAAATCACAGCATATTGACATGCCATGAATAGGCATCATATTGTCAGGGGCGGAGCCAGGATTTGAACATAGGGGGGGCGAAGAAGACATTGATCGTATATATATTTTTAATTTAGTGACCACACAAAAGAAACACGAGATAGTATATATTTTCCCCTAAGAAAACATGTAGATTTTTATTAGTTTGGATGAGCACTAACACTAAAAAACACATGGAACAAATTCAGAATCTCATATTGTACTTTGGATTCAAACCTGTTCTGTAATTTCTATTTGTGCCAGAATATTTTTCGGTAGTTTGTATATAAACAAAATATGATGTTATTGTTATTATGTGTATATATAGCCAATACATAATTTATACCCGTCCAGACGAAGAGCATCTAGCATCTAGGAATTTTATGCAGATCTTGTAATAGTAGTAATAAGTAATAACATGTGATATCCCACAGAAGAAACGTAATATGAATATGATTACCTTAGATCCTGCTGTCCTGATTGTGAAATCTGAATCTCCTGGCATGGGGATATCATAATATTGGCGCATAGACTGATAGCTAGGCTGCGGGTGACGGCTGGCGAGGGGCGACGATCGACGAACACACCCTTCACGGCTTCACCGCTGGACACTGGTGATGCCCTATCACACAGGGGCGACAGTCGACGAACACGCGCTACGCCGCCGGACACTGGCGATGCCCTAGCGCATGGGGGCGACGGCTGGCAATTAAGCAAGGACTAATTGATCATCCAGTAGATCTGTAGGTGCAGGTCCCTAGGTGCAGATGCATCCGGTCCAAAAGTACGTACGTTTCCATCTAACTAACGGGCCAGCGTGGGTTGCTTCCTAGGCTTGGGCCTTTTCCAAACTTGAGGCTTGATTACTTGTATCAATATGCTTATTACTTTGATGATCCAGTACTAGATCACAAGTTAACAAAAGTTCTGCAGCCAGCCCCATTTGGAAATCGATGGGGCTGGCCGACCGATAGGGGGGTCTGGCCCCCTGTTACCCCCCAGTGGCTCCGCCCCTGCATATTGTTGCATTGCATTGATTGTGTTCTTCCTTGTTTGCCGGTATTTGTCCCATCTCAGTAGACGTGGTTCCGACGATGAGTTCGATGACACCGATGAAGAGCTATACTATCTTCAGAAGTGCCAGGCAAGCAACCCCCCTTGTTCATTCCGTTACAATCCCACTCTCTTGCTCCTACTCTCTTTTACTGCATTAGGACAACAACGATTCAACTGTTACATGCTGCGGTAGTTGAAACCCTTTCCTCTGCATGACCTGTCATTGCCACAGTAAATAGATGAAACCCACTATTATGAGTAGGAGTTGTTTGAGCCCTGATGTGCCTACTCATTCATGCTTGTTTGTCATGCCTGCTACTGCTTAGAGTTGAGTCAGGTCCGATTCATCCGAGATGAATTGGAATGTGGTGAACATGTCCTACTATTGAGACCTAAGTGTGTGAACACGATTTGGTAAAGGTAGCGGTGAGAGGCCATGTAGGAGTACATGGTGGGTTGTCTCATTGAAGCCGTCCTCAGGAACTGAGTTCTGTGTTTGTGATCCATGAATAGCTACTACCACATGTTGGGCTCTGAAATATGACTCCGCTCGACTTATTAACCGCCACTGTCCTCTATCCAGGAGTTGCAAGTAGTTTCTGGTGTTTGTAGTATGCTGGAGGCCATGCGCAGCGCTGACCCGAGGGGTGGGCTATGACGCGGTAGGCACGTGGCTCGGTGTACCGAGTCGCCCGTTTGGTGCCTCGAGAACCCCACACACATCGTTCGAGGTCGTAAGTGGAAACCATGGCCGGACTCCCTTCGGATGGAACCTGAATAGGCGATAAACCTGGACTATGGACTTGTGTGGTTAGTCAGGTCGTGGTCTACACCCACATCGGCTTTCGCTTGAAGTCTGTCGAGCACATGTCGTGTGCAGATGCTAAGTGGTGGAAACATGTGTGAAGAAGTACACCCCTGCACGGTTATAAATGATCTATTCGAATAGCCGCGTCCGCGGTAAAGGACTTCTGGGTTGCATGTACAGTTCATATACAAGTCAAAGTGGATACTCTAAAATGCGCAAGATAAGCGTGAGTACTATGGATGGCCTTCTCGTAGGGAGACGGGAGCGGATCCATACTGGTGTATTGATATGGGGAATATGTGGACTCATGTGCGCCACCTCAAAAGAGTTACTTGCAGTCGTGGTTCAGGATAGCCACCGAGTCAAAGCCGGCTTGCTGCAGTTAAACTCCACCACCCCCTTTGTTGATACTGATGCATATGTAGCTTGATCTGATGTAAGTCTTGCTGGGTACATTTGTACTCACGTTTGCTTAACATATGTTTTTGCAGAGAGACTTCAGTCTAGCTAGTAGTTCCGCGTGGACTTCGACGTTTAGCTTGTTACCTCAACTACGATCTTGTGCCCTCGACAGGGTCTTGTAGATAGTCAGGCTTCTCAGCCTTTTTCATTTGTAGTTGTCTGTACTCAGACAAGTTAAGCTTCCGCATGTGCTTATTGCTTGTATGACTTGAATGCTGGGTCATCAGACCCATGTTTGTAATATCTGGCTCCTCGGAGCCTAATGAATAAATAATTTGAGTCGTAGAGTTTTGTTGTGATGCCATGTTGTATTTGCACATATCGAGCATATTGTATGTATGTTATTGAAATGCTTGGTATGTGTGGGATCCTACAACCTAGTTGTTTATTCTTGGTAGCCTCTCTTACCGGGAAATGACTCCTAGTGCTTCCACTGAGCCATGGTACCTTGCTACTGCTCTAGAACACTTAGGCTGGCCGGCATGTGTCCTTCTTCGTTCCTGTGTCTGTCCCCTCAGGGAAATGTCACGCGTTGTTCCTTTAAGTCCTTGTAGCTTGCTCGACTTGGGATCATACGCTGATGATCGACACATTCCTTGTTGGGTCATGTATGCCTTTCCCTGTAAGTTAGGGCCACTTTGGATTCACGACTAGTCATGTCGGCCCGGGTTCTTTGTCATATGGATGCTAGCTACACTATCATATACATGAGCCAAAAGACGCAAACAGTCCCGGGCCAGGTAAGGTGGCACCCGTGGGAATACCGTGCGTGAGGCCTCAAAGTGATATGATGTGTTACATGCTAGATCGGTGTGACTTAGGATCGGGGTCCTGACAATCACCTTCCTCAAGGCTCCGGGCGTGAACCATGCTGCTATGACAGCAGCGCAGGGCTTGCTAGTATCGTGCAACACATACAGCTTCCCAGAGATTGTCCTCCTAGAGGATCATGGCATCATCATGTCGTAGTTGCTCTTGTGCTACTTCATCATAGGAAAGTACCCAAGGCGAACCATATATGATTTTCGTGGGAGCACTACTTCTGGCCCATATACTAGGGAGAAGGGAGTCCGGCCAGTAGCTCAATTTGGTGTCGTCTTAGTTGCCAAAGAACCACCGACAACTCATCGATCCAGTGCTTGCTGCATTTCTGCAATCTATCAAAAGTTCTTGTTTTAAGCCCTCGCAATACTTCCGCGTTCATCATTTCTGCATGTACGTTTATCTTTGGATGGGAAACTGAGGCAAAAGAGACCTTGCTTCCAAGGCTTTGGATGTACTGCATGAAGGCGTGGCTTGTGAACTGGGTGCTGTTGTCGGTGATTACTCTGTTGGGTACTCCAAAATGACACACCAGTCCCTTGAAGAACTTGATAGCTGATTGCGCCGTCACCTTTCTCACTGCTTCCACTTCAGGCCACTTCGTAAACTTGTCGATTGCCACGTACAAGTATTCAAAGCCCCCGATGGCATGGGGGAATGGGCCCAAGATGTCGAGCCCCCAGACCGCAAAGGGCCAGGATAAAGGGATGGTTTGAAAGGCTTGAGCTGGTTGATGGATATTCTTGGAATGGAATTTGCATGCTTCACACTTGCTAACAAGCACAGTTGCATCACGGAGGGTGGTGGGCCAGTAGAATCCTTACTGGAAGGCTTTCCTGACAAGTCCATCCTCTTGACTAATGCACTTCACTGTTCGGCCTCTTTCTGTACAGAATGTTGTCCACAAATTGGTACATACTCAACTGTCGGGCTACTTTCTCAGATTCCTATGGATTGTCAGAAAGTTCTCTGGTTTCCAAGAATGGGACAAAGTGTTGTGCCCATGTCACAGCCCGAGGTTTGATGACAAGGACTAAAGGCATTTCTTCAGCTGTGAAAGCACTTCTGATGCGGAGCATCCTATGGACATCACCATGTCAAGAGTCCATTTGGAAAGTGACACGTGCCACATCTACTTCATACATACAAAGGTGAATCATCTCCTTTACACGTGTCCATTTGTACCTTTCGAGGATGGTATACTACTTGACCCCTCTCTCGTGTGCATACATAGGTGTGAGAGGAGCTACACATTCATCGAGGAGGAGTTCAAGAAGAAGAGAACATCTACACCATCCATGAGGGAAGCCTGGAAGAGGAGATGGAAGCGCCAAGAAGAAGGCAGCAGCTCCCAGGCAACCCGTCCGCACGGGCCCCTCCGACCCGGTGCCAACGGGCCTCCCAGGCTGGCGGTCCTGAAGCCCCCGTGTGCACGGGCGTGTACCGTGCCCATGGGACCCCCGTGTCCACGGGCCCAACGGACCCCGTGCAAACGGGCTCATGCGTCACGTCTCTGGGTACCCCGTGTGCTCGAGCTCCACATACCCCGTGCACACGGGGCCCCTGAGTGTTGCTGCGGGCTTTGCCCATGTAATCCCCATTTCGCCCTTGCTTACCCATTCATCCCTTGGACCTATATATACTCCTCTTCCTCCTCCATTTAGACGAAGCTAAGAATAGACACAAATCATAGAGCTTAGCTCATGTACCTCCCCTTGTGGGATTCCTCTTCAGAGAGAAGACTCCATTGGAGTACAAGACCTCCATTGGAGAAGATCCCTAGGGATGCAAGCCCCCCCTTTGGGGAAGGATCTACCTAGATCATCAAGCCCTCATCTCCTTCATAGGATTTGGGATGAACTCTACAATGTATCTTGTTTCCCTTTGATTGTTCATATACCTTGTGGATCTTGTGTGTTTGTTGGTCTAGTGGATGTGTGATTGGACTTGTTCTTGAGTGTTCCTCTTGTTTTCCCTCCTTGTGTTCATCTTGTTCTTGGGGATTCCGCCTCCAATTCATGAAAGATCTCTCCATAGGGTTCCACCCTACAACATCTTGGTATCTAGAGCCACGTTTATCACGAAATTGGAGCCCCCTCTTTGTTTTTCTAGCCTAATTTTGCTTGTTCTTGCCCAATTTCAAAAATTCCCCACAAAAAGAGCCATAACAATTTTTTTGTGATTTGAAGTTTCTTGTGAGTTTTTGTTGATTTTCATCCGTGGATCTGGTGTCTAGCAAGTAGATCTAACTCCTATTGCGTCCCCATACCCCAATTTTTCTTTCTCCCATCGAATTTGACAAGAAAATCGCAAATTTTCCGCCTACCCCATGCCCACGGGCCCCCGTGCAGTCTCTGGTGACCCCGTGTCCTTGGTACATGTACCGTGCACACGGGACCCCGTGTCCACGGGCCCTGGACCCCGTGCGCACGCCCCGCCCCCCCCCCCTACAGCAACCGCGAGCATTTCACGTTTTTTCCCATAACTTCCACTCCCGAACTCTGATTTGGGTGTTCTTAGGATCGTTGAAAAGCTAGCGACGTGCCCGATCTGCTCATCTTGGTTTCACCACCATTTGACTCCATAAAATTTCCTCCATATTTGCATCTTTTGCATAGCCCCTACGCCATAGCTTCCAAACACCACACACAACTTCCGCAAACTAACCCATTTTGGTTCCTTTGGTATTTGTGGTTGCTGGAGTTGCGATTTGATTCTCCTAAGGTGTTTCGGCTACTTAGGGACGGTTACATCTTCATCCACCACCGATGACTTGTATTGGTCCATCGACTACATCCACCACGAGCTTCCACATCGACGATGACCATCCATCCTTTGAGACCATCTTCAACCGGAAGCAAGGCCGGTTACCCACCGACTTCGTAAAAGGTTAAGTGTGATGAAGGTATCCATTCCGTCATAAATGTTTCCTTCCTTGCCATTACATATTGATAGCCCCACCATCTTTGCGCATACCTTCCTACCTATGGAGACTAGCTATCCGAGTATTGCCGGGCTTCGCGAAAACTTGTGCACCATAGTGATACAATATCATATTGTTGCATCATTGGTTATATCATATAGTGACATTGTTTACTCCCGTGCATCTCTTGTGATACTTGTCCCATATTTGTGGTTGAGGCTCAATAAACATAGTGGAAAGGAAGAAAAGAGCAAAAAAAAGCTTTTAAGCAAGAAAGAGAATGATCATAAGCTTATAAGCAAAGAGTTGAGCATGAAAAGAGATACTTGTGCATGAGGATACATGGAATAGGGAACATTTGGCTTGCATACGTATAGGTTGGTACCAAGTGGTGAATCGTGCCCAAGTGTGTAATCAAGCTAGTGCTCTCCTAGTGTTTGTGCAACACGAGCTTCGTCTTCATTAGGCAATTTTGTATTGCTCATCCCTATAGTTGCACAAGCCCCATTATACCACTGTGTGTGTTTCTTAATTGCCCCCCTCTATATTTGTGATCACTTGCTTTGAATTTTGAGTCCTTTGGATTTATTTCAACATTTTAAATATCTTGGACTTCAATTTGCATGAAATTTGTGCCACTTGTCCTAACCAAGCCACTCGATAAGCTTTTACTTGTAGGTGTGAGTGAACAAGTCCGGTACCAATTCCACTATTCTTTCATCTCACATTGAGTGATACGAGATACATCCTCAACTTTGGTAAAAGGTAGCTTGGTATTGTTTATCTCATTTCCTACTTACCTTTGCTTGAGTCTTGTGATGGACAGGCAAAGCACATCATCTCCAGTCTACAACCACGACAACGAGTTCGATGCTATGAAGAACGTCATCAACGCCAAGATGGACAAGCAAATGGAGGAGCTCAAGGCCCTCATCAAGAACCGCAAGCGGTCTTCCTCATCTTTGAGAAGATGCTCAAGTGCAAAGACTCCCGACCTACCATCTACGACAAGTACGCACAAGCATGGACATCGATAAGACCATGAAGAGCGGCCTATTAGACGAGAGTTGGTGATGCGGAGCATCCCAAGGTCATCCCCATGGACGCACCTACACCAACAACGACACCACTTGGACCAATGACACGAGCTCGAGCCAAGGCTATCGAAGATAAGGTGAACTCACTCCTCTCCGAACTCCCACTTTCTATGCATGAGAAATGGCTATTACCTAAGTTCGAGGTGTTGTGCATGATTAGGCACCAAGAGGGCCCTCCCGAAGATGCGCATGAAGATGTACAAGTCCCCAAGTCCACGGATGAGGAGAACCAACGGAAGGAGCCAAGGGCATCTCCCAGGCCCCGGACATCCGGCCAAGGCCCCGGACATCCGGCCCCTGTAGCGTCATCCACTTCAGCAACACAGCCGCCAGAAGCTACATGCCCCGGACATCTGGCCACGACAACCCGGACATCCGGCCTCTCCCGAGCCCCCGGACATCCGGCCACCGGCCCGGAAATTCGGCCCCTCCGAACCCGAGAGCAACAAATGCCACCACTCCAGCCCAGACATCCGGCGTTGCCTAAAAGCCCGGACATCCGGCCCGACCAGCTCGGACGTCCGGCCTCCCCTGTCTGCGCACAGTGAAGGTTCGAGGCCCATGTATCCCTTCTCCCCCCTAGACTATTTATACTCCACCCCGTATAACTTTCTAGGGTTAGCATTGGTTTAGCTCATTTTAGAGATAGAGCATTGCTCATCCAGATCGGATCTACTCCACGAGAGAGACCGCGGCCTCTTCGGGAAGATCCCTTTGGATACAAGCCCTCCTTTTGGAGAAGAACTTCAAGACCTCCTCACGCAGAAGACCGGTTACCGTGTATCATCCCTAGTTGATTGTGGATCGTGTATATTACTTTATGTACTCGAGGATCTAGCACATGTGTCACTATTTCTTGTTTGTTGAGTGATTCTCTCATGTTTCCCCTTGTGATTTCCCTCGTTTTCCCTTCGTGTTCCTCATTTTCTTCGCGGGATCCGCTCCTTTCGTGAAAGATCGGCCGATTAGGGTTCTACCCTACATCATCTTGGATCAGAGCCAGCTTGTCTCATGATATTATCTTGGTATCATGATCCACGTTGATCACGATTTCGGAGCTTCCCCGTTGTGTTTCTAGACTTGTTTTGTTGTTTTTCGTCCTAATTCGAAAATTCCCCACCAAAAATAGCCCCAATTTTTTTTGTGATTTGTTGGTGTGTTGAGATTTTGTTGGTTTGGATCCATGGATTTGCTTTGTTTTCAATGGATCTAGCTTCCCATCCTTTTTCCCCCAATTTCCATCCACCAATTCCTCCGAATTTCGCCCGGATTTAACCTCTCCACGCGGTGTTCATCCTGTTCGTCCCCGGATCCAGAGCCTGGACATCCGGCCCGTCAAGCCCGGACATCCGGCCTTCCACCCGGACATCCGACCCCTGGCAGCAACATCTCCATCCACCGCCCCGTTTTCCGTCCATTTTTCACCAAATTTTGTTTCTGGTGCCTGCCATATATCGTATATACTTCTGCATACCTCCACCACTTCCTTATAACCCAACCATTTTTGGACCGTTTCGCTCTCTGTCACATTTGCTACTTCGAGGTTTGAGAATTTGAGTGCGGTACTGTATCCTTTTGTGCTTCGGCTATCTAGGTACGGTTCGACTTCGACATCACCGCCGCTCATCTTCGCCACGGACGCGTCCTACATCATCACCGCCGTCCTACATCATCATCAACAAAGACCACCTTGACTACACCTTGGTATTCGTGCCACCATTTTGACACCATACTAGAAGCAAGACCGGTAACCTCATCTTGTTATTGGACATATCACTCTTGCCATTACATTGATATCCATTATAGCCTTACTCCTTTGCGTTGCTTACCCATCGAGACTAGCCATTGAGTATTGCCGACAATGAGAGTTGTGCACATTAGTGATCATACTTATCATATCATCCATATATCATTGTTGCATATATTGGTATCATCTCTTGTGTCACAAAGTTGTCATCGCATCCTCACTTGCTATATCGGTTCATCAAGCATTGCATGAGAAAAGAGCTCAAACATCAAAGAGCCAAACAAGCTTTTAAGCAAAGAGAAAAGATAAGCAAAGAGCTTTTAAGAAAGAACCATAGCATCTTAGAACATTAAGATTGTCATACTCGATCATCTTGGATCATATCATAGCAACACCTTGCATAGAGCATATTTGGGATAGTAGTCGTTGCATTTTTGCTAAGTAGGTTGTGCACAAGTTCTTGTATCCACCTATTGTGCAATCGTGCTAGCGTCTCTCTAGTGTTGTGCAACAAGAGCATTTTTGTGGATTCCACATTTTGGCTCATCCTTGGTTGCGCAACCCCATTTATCTTTTTGCGTGTGTGTTTCCATGTACCTTATATGCTTGGTCTACTTGTTACATTGCATCTTGCGAATCTTTTCCAACATTATTGAAGCTCACTTACAATTGCATCAAACTTTGTGCCACCATCTTAACCAAGCTCCACCAAAAGCTTTTACTTGTGTAGGTGTGTGAAACCGACAAGAGCTAGTACCAATTGTGCTATTTCCTTGTCCTACATTGGAGTGATCCTCGATCCGCTTTCAACTTCGGTCAATGTACATTTGGTACTCGTTCTTCTCTTTCTACCACTCACATTTGTCTTGGAATGGTGGATAGGCCGAGTACTTCTACCAACCCACTCTTCGTGGAGAAAGACGATGACATGAACTCCTTCATCACCAAGAGTCACCTCTTTGGTGCACAACGTGCTTTGCATCAAGAGAAACAAGCTATGAGTGAACGCATCGACAACCTTGCCACCGACTTGCGACTTTCCGAGCAACGTATAAGGGACTACTTCGACCACAAGCTCGACGATCACAAGCAAGAGAATGACGCAAGGATGGATGAAATTCGTGCTTTGTTGCTCAACCGCTCTTCTTCCACTTCAAGAAGGAGTCGTTCGAGCTGACACTCTGACTTCACCCTCTCCGGCTCGAGTACACCGACATCAAACACTCTTCGCCGAGCCGCGCGCACCGATCATCAAGAAACCCTCAATCCCCTACGCGACACTGACTCTCAAGAGTGCCGACAACGTCAAACTCAAGAGGCCTTTGCGCTAGCACGAGAATGGCAACGACAACGCCAACATGAAGAGGAAGAGCGAGCGCATCTACACCAAAATTCTCAAGACGCCAAGGCACAACGTCAAGAACAACAACTCTGTGATGCTCAAGCACTTGCGGCGCAACAAGATCTACGTGATTCGAGTTGAGCCGTAGCTGACCGAAGCCAACAAGCCCATGAACAAGAGGAAGCACTCCGTGAAGAAATTCAAGAACGGAGATTTCAAGCTCGCGTGCATCGTCAAGTTCCTCCTCGAGATCGACAAGATCATCCACGACAAGAACAAAATGACGATGACAACCCTCCGCGCCAAGAGCACCATGAGTTGAACAATCATCAACAACATGGACATCATCATCCCTGACCGCAACACAATGAAGAGCAACATTGTGTCAAGCTCAAGTTCACCATGCCCAAGTTCAACGGAAGAAACGATTTGGAAGAGTACCTTTCATGGGCATTGAAGGTTGACAAGATCTTCCGTTTGCACAATTATGAAGAAGAGAAGAAGATCGTGATGGCATCCCTTGAGTTTCAAGACTATGTGCTCATTTGGTGGGAACAAATCATAGAGCGCCGAGAGGAAAGAGGTGAACCACCCATCACTACTTGGGAACAAATGAAGGATGTCATGAGAGGACGCTTCGTACCTACCTACTACAACAGCGACCTCTTCAAGAAACTCCAACAACTCAAGCAAGGAAAAAATATCATTGAAGAATACTACGAGGAGATGGAGATTGCAATGATAAGAGCCAATGTCACGGAAGATGATGTGCAAACAATGGCACACTTCTTGAATGGACTCAATCATCCCATAAAGAAGATCGCCGACTTCCAACCATAATGAAATCTCATGGAGCGAGTGCACCAAGCTACCAAAGAGGAACGCCAAGTGCAAGATGATTTCAAGTATGCCAAGTTCTCATCCAAGTCCTACGGCTTCTCCAACAACCAAGCTTCAATGACTCCAACGCCAACTACAAAGCCTTCTACTACCAACATCGACAAGTCAACTTCCAAGAAAGCTTCGTCAATTACAAGCCATCCTCCTACGAGCAACTTCAAGCCGAGAGCTTCATCATCATCAACCCCAACCGATTGGACCGTCAAGACGAGTTCCTTCAAGTGTTTCACTTGCGGAGGCCGAGGACACAAGTCCTATGAGTCTACCAACAAGCGAACTATGGTCTTGAACGACGATGGCACTTATGACTCCATGAGTGAAGGCGAAATGGAAGCCCTTGAGCAAGTCGCCATGCACCGCCAAGTAAACAATGAAGAAGAACAAGTCTTTTGTGATGAAGACTCAAGTCCCGCACATGTTGTCTCCAAAGTCTTGACTCTCCAACATCACCAAGAAGAAGACCAAAGATGCCACATATTCCACACCAAGGCCGGCATCAATGGACGATCCGTCAAGGTCATCATCGATGGCGGAAGTTGTCATAATCTTGCAAGTGAAGAAATTTGCTCCAAGTTCCAATTGCCCAAGACGAAGCATCCACATCCATACAAAGTGCAATGGCTTAGTGACTCCGGCACCATCCAAGTCGAGCACCGAGTACAAGTCTCCTTCAAAATCAGTGCCTACAAGACAGCTTGGAGTGCGACGTCGTTCCAATGACCGTTTGTCATCTTCTCCTTGGACGGCCATGGCAATTCGATAAAGGAGTTGTCCACTACGGCCATACGAACCACTACATCTTCAAGATGAAGGGCAAGGAGTACGTCCTCCGTCCAATGTCGCCAAGTCAAGTGATCGCCACAAGCAAGCCACCCATCATGGAGATCATAGTGAGAGAGCGAGCCACCAAAAAGAGAGTGAGCGCCACAAGCCCAAATCGAGTGCCTCCACGATGAGCGAAAACAAGAACGTAGTTCTATTTTCCACCAAACGTGAGATAAGAGAAGTGTGTGAGAACTCATCTAGTGTCCTACACTGCATCCTCATGTGCAAGGACAATGCACGACAAACTAACACTTCTCACACTCTTCCTCTGGTGTTGTCTTCTCTTTTGCAGGAATTTCAAGATGGTTTCCCCGATGAGCTACCTCCGGGTCTACCTCCTCTACGAGGCATTGAGCACCGAATCGACCTCATCCCCGGAGCACCTCTTCCGAACAAAGCTCCATACCGTGTCAACCCCGAAGAAACCAAAGAAACACAAAGGTAAGTAAAACATCTCATCGACCATGGACATGTGCGTGAAAGTTTGAGCCCTTGTGCCGTCCCGGTCATTCTCGTGCCAAAACGTGACGGTAGCTTTCGCATGTGCTCCGATTGTAGACCTATCAATGCTATCACCGTTCGCTATAGGTATCCCATTCCACGCCTAGATGATATGCTTGATGAGCTTAGCGGTGCCACTATATTTTCCAAAATTGATCTTAAGGCCCTGTTTGGTTCGGGTATGGATTTCTAAAAGCAGCTGTGAAAAATCTGTTGTGGAAAAACTGCTGTGGAAAATAAGATGTAGGTCATTTGGCAAACCAGCCGATACAACTTTTTCAAATTTTGGCCTGTGGCGGAATCTGATTTTGGAAAGCATGTCCTAGGCTGCTTCAGCTTTTGGTTCAGATTTTGGCAGCGGATTTCTAGAATCAGATTCTGCTGGGTTCGCCCTTTGGTTCAGATTCTACTGCGCGGCAGCAGAATCCGTCGATAAAAGCTGAATCAAACAGGGCCTAAGAGTGGTTACTATCAAATCCGCATACAAGAGGGTGATGAATGGAAAACCGCCTTCAAAAACAAGTTTGGTTTGTATGAGTGGTTAGTCATGCCTATGGGTCTTTCGGAAGCACCGGGCACTTTTATGCGCCTTATGAATCATGTCTTTCGCCCTTACATTGGTATATTTGTTGTGGTTTACTTCGATGACATTCTTGTGTTTAGCAAATCTATCAAAGAGCATGTCACCCATGTCCGCACCATTTTGCAAACTCTTAGAAAAGAGCGCCTCTATGCTAATATGGAGAAATGCCTTTTTGGTGTTGATAAGCTCGTTTTCTTGGGTTTTATTGTTTCTTCTAAGGGTGTTCATGTTGATGAGTCCAAGATCAATGCTATTAAGACTTGGCCGCAACCAACCAACTTGCATCAAGTGCGTAGTTTTCTTGGCCTTGCGGTTTCTATCATCGCTTTGTGAAGGATTTTAGCACCATTGCTTCACCTTTGCATGCTTTGAGCAAGAAGAATGCGCCTTTTGTTTGGGGACCATCCCAAGATACCGCATTCAATGAGCTTAAGAATTTGCTTACTCATGCTCCCATGCTTGCTTTACCCAACTTCGACAAGCCTTTTGAGATTCATTGCGATGCTAGTGGTAATGGCATAGGAGGTGTGTTAACACAAGAGAAGCGCCCCATAGCATACTTCAGTGAGAAACTTTCCGGAGCAAACTCAATTATCCCATCTATGAAAAAGATGTATATGCTTTAGTCTATGTTTCGCATGAATGGGAACATTACCTTCGTCCCCATGAGTTTATCATTCATACCGATCATGAGACTCTCAAGTATCTTAAGGGACAAACCAAGTTGAACAAGCGTCATGCTAAATGGAGTGGATTTATTGAGTCTTTTCCTTATGTCATCAAGTACATCAAGGGTAAAGAAAACATTGTAGCGGATCCTCTTTCCCGCATATGCATGCTTGTTACACAACTTGAGTTAGATGTCATTGGCTTCGAGCATATCAAACACTTGTATGAGAATGATGCAACTTTTTCTACTCCTTATGCCAAGTGTTTGTCGAATACATCTTGGGAACGCTAATACATCGAAGATGGATATCTTATGAGAGCTAACAAAATTTGCATCCCCGAGTCCTCTCTTTGTTTATTGCTTTTGCAGGAATCTCATGGAGCGGGCTTAATGGGACATTTCGGACGCGACAAGACGTTCGCCACGCTCTCGAAGAACTACTTTTGGCCAAAGATGTTTCGGGACGTCAATCGTTTCACCAACCGATGCTCTACATGTCGCAAAGCTAAGTCCAAAGCTCAATCTCATGGCCTCTATATGCCTTTACCAATTCCATACCAACCATGGGAAGACATTAGCATGGACTTTGTACTTGGTTTGCCTAGGACTCGAAATGGGAAAGATTCCATATTTGTCGTTGTGCACCATTTCTCAAAAATGGCACATTTTATTCCTTGCAACAAGATAGACAACGCTTCACATGTTGCTAATCTCTTTTGTAGGGAAACATTGCATCTCCATGGTGTGCCAATGACTATCGTCTCGGACCGCGACATCAAGTTCCTTAGCTACTTTTGGAAGACCCTATGCGCCAAGCTCGGAATCAAGCTACTTTTCTCCATGGCCCATCCTCAAACCTACGGCCAAACGGAGGTGACCAACCGCACACTCTGCACTCTACTTCCAGTACTCATCAAGAAGAACATCACGGAGTGGGAGGAGTGCCTACCTATCGCCGAGTTCGCCTACAACCGAGCAAGACACTCAACAACCGGCATGTCCCCCTTTGAGGTCGTCTACGGATTCAACCAAGTTTCACCATTGGACATTCTTCCTCTACCACTCCAAGAGCACATCAATCTGGACGCAAGCGCACGAGCGACCCATCTCAAGAAGGTGCATGAGGATACAAGAAACACCATCGAGTGTCAAGTACAACGCCTTGCGACCAAGCTCAACGTCAACAAGCACCCTATGATATTCAACATTGGAGACCTCGTGCGGCTACACCTTCGCAAGGACCGCTTTCCCCAAGAACGCAAGTCCAAACTGCACGGATGGACCATTCAAGGTGCTTGCACGCTACAACAACAACGCATACAAGATCGACATCCCTCGTGACAAGTACTCCGTGAGCGACATCTTCAACATCAAAGATCTCTTGCCCTACCATGGTGATGAGGATTTCGATCCGAGGACGGATCTTCCCCAAGGGAGGGGAGATGATGCGGAGCACCCCAAGGTCATCCCCATCGACGCACCTACACCTCCAACGACACCACTTGGACCAATGACACGAGCCCGAGCCAAGGCTATCAAAGATAAGGTGAACTCACTCCTCTCCGAACTCCCACTTTCTATGCATGAGACATAGCTACTACCTAAGTCCGAGGTGTTGTGCATGATTAGGCACCAAGAGGGCCCTCCCAAAGATGCGCATGAAGGTATACAAGTCCCCAAGTCCACGGATGAGGAGAACCAATGGAAGGATCCAAGGGCATCTCCCAAGCCTCGGACATCCGGCCAAGGCCCCGGACATCCGGCCCCTGGAGCGTCATCCACTTCAGCACCACAGCCGCTAGAAGCTACAGGCCCTGGACATCCGGCCCCAACAGCCCGGACATCCGGCCTCTCCCAAGCCCCCGGACATCCGGCCACCGGCCCGGAAATCCGGCCCCTCCGAACCCGAGAGCAACAAATGCCACCACTCCAGCTTGGACATCCGGCCCCCCCAGCCCGGACATCCGGCCCGACCAGCCCGGACGTCTGGCCTCCCCTGCCTGCGCACAGTGAAGGGCCGAGGCCCGTGTATCCCTTCTCCCCCCTAGACTATTATACTCCACTACGTACAACTTTCTAGGGTTAGCATTGGTTTAGCTCATTTTAGAGATAGAGCATTGCTCATCCACATCGGATCTACTCCACGAGAGAGACTGCGACCTCTTCGGAGAAGATCCCTTTGGATACAAGACCTCCTTTTGGAGAAGAACTTCAAGACCTCCTCACAGAGAATACCTGTTACCGTGTATCGTCCCTAGTTGATTGTGGATCGTGTATCTTAATTTATGTACTCGAGGATCTAGCACATGTGTTACTATTTCTTGTTTGTTGAGTGATTCTCTCGTGTTTCCCCTTGTGATTTCCCTCATTTTACCCTCGTGTTCCTCATTTTCTTCGCGGGATCCGCTCCTTTCATGAAAGATCGGCCGATTAGGGTTCTACCCTACATCAGTTGGCTTCTCTGCCACCCCCGTGCACACGGGCCTTCGACCCCCGTGCACACGGGACCACATGCACATGGCCTCCAGCACCCCCGTGCGCACGGGCCATACAGTACAACAACATCGACTACAAGGCTACGACTCCTTCAACACCTTTGGCATCTTCGCCAAGTGACTTCAAGGCATCTTCGCCTTCGGATGTACGACATCTTCGCCTACTCCACGAGCTCAAGTCCACTACTCCCTCAAGCTACTACGACCTTGACACCAACCACGAGATTCCTTTCTATGGAACTCTAGAACCCGAGGAGTATCTCGAGTACGAGCATTTGATGGACGACTACCTCAAGCTACATCAAGTCCCTCCCGAAGATCAAGTGAAGTGCGCCTCAAGAAACTTCCACGACTACGCATCCACATGGTGTCTTCACACACCTTCGGAGAGCTACAACATGAGTTGGCCCAAGACGAAGAAAGCTATGCGGCGAGGGTTCGTGCCTACAACCTACACGGAACAACTTTTACGCCAATTGGAGAACATCATCCAAGGATCCAAGTCCATCGACGAGTACTTCAAGGAGATGAAGCATGCCTTGCGACGTGCCGGCATGGACGACCCCATTTGGATGAAGTTCTACTTCATGATGGGATTGAACCACGACATCTCCAAGACTATCTTCCTCGAGAACTACAAGTCCCTCGACGACAACTACATTGGTGCTCTCAAGGCGGAGCAAGAACTCATGAAGGCCAAGTCTACTCGACCTCGAGCTCACTTCGCAATGACCACGCTACATGACGGCGAGAGTGATGATGTGCCATCTTTGGCCTTCATCCACGACGAGAGCGATAATGTGCCATCTTCGGCCTTCATCCACGATGAGAGTGGTGATGTGCCATCTTCGGCCTTGAACCACGGCGACGACTACGAGACGGTTGAGCATGGGATTTTCCCTTCGACCACGGCGATGCATGATGACTTGAGTGACTTTTGCCACCATATTGAGAGAGAGCGTGCACCACTAGCCCCATATATGATGAGTTGCCCCAATTCCCATGTGAGGAGAGCCACCACCCCCACCACTTGAGTGAGATGAGTGACTCCACCATATGTGACATTGAGTGCACCTACCTTGAGGGAGTGAGTGAACCACCACATAGAGAGAGTGAGGTAGTTGATGAGGCATATGAGGCCATTTTTGTTTCTAACAACTTAACGTCTCCCTCTATTGTGTCTTCTCGTTTGGTGCTAGGTCCCATATATGATGACGCGCCGATCCTCCACAACTATGTCCTTCCTTTGGACATGACAATGGCCATGGTGGACTATGATGCACCCCCCACATGGTTCAATCAAGGTGAAGATGATGACCACCATTTGGTCTTTCTCACCTCACCTACATCACATGAGTGGAATGAGAAAGGTAACATAGGTGAAGGTGATGCTCTTGTCCCACTAGTGGACGTTCTTGACATTGATTGCTTGCATGATGTTGATCCCCCTATTGCCATGATTCATGCTAGTATGATTTTCCCATGCGATGATTTACCCATTTATGATGAGTTTGATGATTGACATGCGGAGTCTATTAGTTGTGATGCCATGTTGCATAGGATCACTTGTGATAATTCTCTTGGTCACATCATGTTTGCCAATCCGCTTGACTTGTCATATGCTATGCATGAGATCCATCATATGTCTTATTTTCTATCTCATCGTAGTGACTATGCATATGCCATTAAAATAAAGCCGATTTGCACATATGGCACAGATGACAAGCCCATGGTTATTGGTATATGTTTTTCTTGTGATGATATTGATATGCTTCCTTTGCATCATTTATCTCATATGCCATGCCATGACCACCTAGCTTCGGATATGCATTGTTTTGGATGTCGTCCATTTTCTCCATATGATGTTTACAATATTTCTCATGAGGATACCCCCATAGTTTCCTCATACCCATTAGGAGATTTTTCTACATCCTATACTTGGCATGATTCCCATGATTGTGTGCACCATATGATCCCCATGAATAACCATGCTATTGATGTGCCATATACTTGTTTGCTCAATTTGTGTCCCCATCGTGTTATACATAACAACTATTCTTTCATGATGGATGACATGTTTATATACCATGCATCACATTTCTTCGAGCAATGCTTATCTTGTGCTAACTCTCACGTGCACATACACATCATGATGGATGATGTGTACAATTACCACACACACAATTTCTTTCGTTTGTGTCTCTTTTGTGTAGGTGGCCATGAACACTCATCAACCTCACAATCCCATGAGTTGATGAAACGAGCTCTAGAGAGCAATGATGACTTGGGATCCCGTGGATTGTCCTTACCACCACTACCTTCGCGCAAAGACTTCGCACATCTATTCTACATGGCACTCACATGGTTATGGGTTATTTACCATTTCTCACTTTATGCCCATATTGCCATGCTCACTTTGCATGATATGCTCATTCCTATGCCTTTGCCATGTATTTGTGACCCATGCTTTGCATTAGACATGATGATTGATTCTAGTACATGTATGTGTATTTGCAAGCTTGGTGGAGATATCACTTGTTATTACCATGTTTGCTTTGTGCCCCATGCCTATGATGATACTATGATCTTGCTTTGTGTTCGTGCTTGCGATATGTCATGTGCATTGCCTATGCCTATCGTTTTATCACATGACATGATTGCCATGATATCCTTGAGTGTGTTGCATCTTCGCTCCACTAGTTTGCACGACATGATTGATATGGTTGCTTACGTTGCATCACCGATGACTCATACTTGCTCGTTTCTTGCAGTTGATGGCATCCATTTCCATGCTTTGCACATGATTGACTTGATTGCCTCGCACATATTGAACAATTGCTCCTTCTTTTCTGTTGAGTGCCATGATATCTTCACTACACCATATGCACATTATGCTTGGATTCTCTTGCACTTGCCCATGTGTTTCGACATCTCATTATATTTGAGTGCTTTATGCATGCTTGCTATGACCTTGAGGTAGATGCTTATTCACTTGTCACGCATATTAGCATCTTCACCTCCCATTTGCATGCTTGTTTCCATGATGTCCTTGATTGTGCTCATCTTACATGCTTAAATGCCATGCCACACTTCTTTGTCAAACCATATGCTATGCTTGACGACAACACTTGTTGGGTGAATCACCTCTTGAATGATTGGTTTTGCTCTTACGCCAACCACATTTGTTTTTCCAAGTGCTTGTTATGTTTGCTACTTTTGAAGGAATTACAAGATGGTGTGACATTGGAGAGTGCCCATTTGAAACTACAAGATGATGAATGCTTGGTGATCGTCAACTTCTACACGGCAACATCATCTCTTTCCCATGGTGATTTGGATTTCGATCCGAGGTCAGATCTTTCCCAAGGGGGAGGGGATGATGCGGAGCATCCTATGGACATCACCATGTCAAGAGTCCATTTGGAAAGTGACACGTGCCACATCTACTTCATACATACAAAGGTGAATCATCTCCTTTACACGTGTCCACTTGTACCTTTCGAGGATGCTATACTACTTGACCCCTCTCTCGTGTGCATACATAGGTGTGAGCGGAGCTACACATTCATCGAAGAGGAGTTCAATAAGAAGAGAACATCTACACCATCCAAGAGGGAAGCCTGTAAGCAGAGAAGGAAGCGCCAAGAAGAAGAAGGCAGCTCCTAGGCAACCCCGTGCGCACGGGCCCCTCCGACCCGGTGCCCACGGGCCTCCCAGGCTGGCGGTCCTGAAGCCCCCGTGTGCACGGGCGTGTACCGTGCCCACGGGACCCCCTTGTCTACGGGCCCAACGGACCCCGTGCGCACGGGCTCATGTGTCACGTCTCTAGATACCCCGTGCGCACGAGCTCCACTTACCTCGTGCACACAGGGCCCCCTGAGTGTTTCTGCGGGCTTTGCCCATGTAATCCCCATTTTGCTCCTGCTTACCCCTTCATCCCTTGGACCTATATATACTCCTCTTCCTCCTCCATTTAGACGAAGCTAAGAATAGACACAAATCATAGAGCTTAGCTCATGTACCTCCCCTTGTGGGATTCCTCTTCAGAGAGAAGACTCCATTGGAGTACAAGACCTCCATTGGAGAAGATCCCTAGGGATGCAAGCCCCCCCTTTGGGGAAGGATCTACCTAGATCATCAAGCCCTCTTCTCCTTCATAGGATTTGGGATGAACTGTACCATGTATCTTGTTTCCCTTTGATTGTTCATGTACCTTGTGGATCTTGTGTGTTTGTTGGTCTAGTGGGTGCGTGATTGGACTTGTTCTTGAGTGTTCCTCTTGTTTTCCCTCCTTGTGTTCATCTTGTTCTTGGGGATTCCCCCTCCAATTCGTGAAAGATCTCTCCATAGGGTTCCACCCTACAACATCTTCCTTCAGCGGCAGGAACTTGGGATTTTTTCTGAGGACGTGGCTCACCAGTCAGCGTGGGGTTTCCCTCGGCAACCCTTTCTCCAGTAGCTTCAGGGAGCTCTACCAGAAAATGTTCGCCGGTGTTGAGTTTTCTTCTTTTTTTGGTTAGGGCTGACGGAGAAACTGTTGGTTGGGTGAGGTGGAGCGCAAAAGTGCCTGGTCCCACAGGAAGCTTCTGCGTGGCACACTTCGACAGGTGATCAACGATACTATTTTACGCACAGGGTACATGCTCTGTTTGCAGCCCGTCGAAGTGCTCCTCCATCTTCCTTACCTCTTCCACGTATGCTTCCATCAGCGAGCTCTGGTAATATTTGTTCACCTACTTCAAAACATGCTGGGAGCCACCGCGTATGATTAATTTCTTGATTCCTAACTCGACAGCAATCCAGAGCCCGGCAAGGAGCCCTTCATATTCTGGCGTGTTGTTGGTGGCGTATTCCCTGGGGAAATGCATTTGGATGACGTACCTGAGGTGTTCTCCGGTGGATGCAATGAGTAATACTCCTGCGCCAACACCTTGATGTGAGAAAGCACTGTCAAAGTACATGATCCACTCCTTTGGGGCCTCCTTGCCGGAAAGGGCAGTTTCTAGGGTCTCTTCATCAGGCGTCGGTGTCCACTCTGCTATGAATTCTTCCAGTGCTCTGCTTTGGATGGTTGTTGTGATCTCAAATTTTAGGGAAAAACTTGATAACTCCAGAGCCCATTCAACTATCCCATTGGTGGCTTCGGGGTTCCTCAAGATCCGCTACACTAGGAGGCGAGTCACAACGGTGATCTCGTGGGCTTTAAAGTAATGGCACAGCTTCCTCGAGGCCATGTGCAGGCCGAAGATTAATTTTTGGACACCGGAGTACCTTGATCTCGCTAACTGTAAGAGATAGATAACAAAGTAAACTGGTCGCAGCACGTACCATGAGGAGGCCGCTTATCTGCCTCTTCTTATCAGCTTGACACGCCTCCTAGACGGGTGTCAATAAAGCTAATCTCTTCTCCTTGATGTCGCCACGTTCTTGATAAGATCAACCTGGTTGTTTAGAACCTTGACACCGTAGTGATTAATGACTTGGGTGCGGTGAGGTGGAGCGGTGGTGTCTTGGTGATGGTTCCTTGTTGAAGGAGCTTGGTAGGGTTTGATCCTGGTGGCCCCGGCAACCCTGGCGGGGTGAATCTGGACTTGTCCTCGGGTGCAGCCTTGACCCGGCTAGGCTCTCCTACCCGACAAGGGAGGCCTTCCCAAGGTGGTCCTCTGCTATCTTGTCCTTCTTAATGCTCTCCTTGATCTCACGAAGAGCGGCTTTTCTGGCTTGACCTTGTGTCATGCATTGGTGCTGGATGTACGATCGTTAGCACGCCCGTGCATGAGTCTAGTCAGCAAACATGAATGTTTGTTGCACCGACAACAACATATGCAACAAAATGATGTATGATCATGGCATGTCAAGAATGCTATAATTTGCACTAATGCATCTAGCAACAATGTAAATGAAGTCCATATGATCCAACATGCAAACTCCATATTAAGCATTTTAAATTCCATTATCATGTTCTCACTTATACAGTGGGTATAAGTTAGTTAAACATGTATCAAAGTAGCATAAATGGATAGATTGGATTTTTCTGATAATTTTTCATATATAAATTATTTCATTCTGTGCTACAGTTTATTTTCTATAGTTTTTTTGAAGTCTATAACTTTTCTGGAATTTCCAAATATTTCCAAGATATAAATAATCCAGAGAAGATATTATGACGTCGGCATGACATCTGCACTACATCAACATGTCATCACAATCAGCCAGGTCAAACCTGACCATTGGGGCCTAGTGTTTAGTGACCCATTTGACCAACAGTGTTAATTACTGTTAATTCTCTACTAAACCAAAATTAGTCAGGGGCGGGCTGCTACCTCTTGAGCATGCGTTGGTTTTCCCTTGAAGAGGAAAGGGTGATGCAACAAAGTAGCATAAGTATTTCCCTCAGTTTTTGAGAACCAAGGTATCAATCCAATAGGAGACTACACGCAAGTCCCTCGTACCTGCACAAACAAACAAGAACCTCGTAACCAAAGTGATAAAGGGGTTGACAATCCCTTCACGGTCACTTACCAAAGTGAGATCTGATAAAGATAATAAGATAAATATTTTTGGTATTTTTGTATAGATTGGAAAGTAAATATTGCAAAATAAACGGTAACAAAAATAGCTAGTTGACGGGAAAATAATATAATGGAGAATAGACCCGATGATAGAGGCTAAGGTGTCCCGTCTTTCGATGAGATGGTGGCTATCGTTTTGGAGGAAGTCGACTTTGACGATCCGACTACGAACATGCGAGGACGTCGCGCCTTAGCAATCGCTAAACCAACTCCAAGAGGTTATTAACCATGCCGGAGCACGATCAACCTGACCACGAAGGTCTGTTTCCCGCAGGCAAACGAAGAACAAGCAAGAAACTAAGATTGCAATCTGGATATTGCGAATATATGATGAAAGCTTTATTGATCAAGGTGGGGTTCTGTGACGCCTTTGTCTGGTCGTTGAACACAAACGAAGTAAGCGAAGTTGCAGTTATGGCGAACTTTAATCTAAACAAAACCCAAAGTCTAAAGGATGCCCTAAGGGTTGTATATATGGAGGAAGAGGGGGGAATTTCGTGGCCCTTGGAGGAGGGGTCCGAAACCAACCCTAACACTTGTTTCCCCACAAATACGGACTCTAAAAACAGCCTATACTTAAGTATTTCGAAAATACATGGGCCTGGCCCAATAATAAGGTGACACAGCACCAAGAATAGCCTCTAGACGAAATTTATGAAGTGCCATCTTGTATATTTCGTCCAAGGCTTCATGCACTCCTTATGGTGGCTTCAAAGTCCTGAAATCATCACTTGTAACTCCGTTCTTGATTCCCTTGCGCATGCCATCATCTCCGTGTTTGGTCTTGCTCCAGTGTTCATCCCTCTTATCCATGCCAGGCCCTTCATTTGTAAGCAAAACAAATGTATCCAATTTTGGCAGCAACATATTCTCATGAACATTAGAATCATTAAATTCCATTATCATGTTCTCACTTATACAGTGGGTATAAGTTGGTTAAACATGTATCAAAGTAGCATAAATGGATAGATTGGATTTTTCTGATAATTTTTCATATATAAATTATTTCATTCTGTGCTACAGTTTATTTTCTATAGTTTTTTTGAAGTCTATAACTTTTTCTGGAATTTCCAAATATTTCCAAGATAGAAATAATCCAGAGAAGATATTATGACGTCGACATGACATCTGCACTACATCAACATGTCATCACAATCAGCCAGGTCAAACCTGACCATTGGGGCCTAGTGTTTAGTGACCCATTTTACTGACAGTGTTAATTCTCTACTAAACCAAAATTAGTCAGGGGCGGGCTGCTACCTCTTGAGCATGCGTTGGTTTTCCCTTGAAGAGGAAAGGGTGATGCAGCAAAGTAGCGTAAGTATTTCCCTCAGTTTTTGAGAACCAAGGTATCAATCCAGTAGGAGACTACATGCAAGTCCCTCGTACCTGCACAAACAAACAAGAACCTCGTAACCAAAGTGATAAAGGGGTTGACAATCCCTTCACGGTCACTTACCAAAGTGAGATCTGATAAAGATAATAAGATAAATATTTTTGGTATTTTTGTATAGATTGGAAAGTAAATATTGCAAAATAAACGGTAACAAAAATAGCTAGTTGACGGGAAAATAATATAATGGAGAATAGACCCGGTGATAGAGGCTAAGGTGTCCCGTCTTTCGATGAGATGGTGGCTATCGTTTTGGAGGAAGTCGACTTTGACGATCCGACTACGAACATGCGAGGACGTCGCGCCTTAGCAATCGCTAAACCAACTCCGAGAGGTTATTGACCACGCCGGAGCACGATCAACCTGACCACGAAGGTCTGTTTCCCGCAGGCAAACGAAGAACAAGCAAGAAACTAAGATTGCAATCTGGATATTGCGAATATATGATGAAAGCTTTATTGATCAAGGTGGGGTTCTGTGACGCCTTTGTCTGGTCGTTGAACACAAACGAAGTACGCGAAGTTGCAGCTATGGCGAACTTTAATCTAAACAAAACCCAAAGTCTAAACGACGCCCTAAGGGCTGTATATATGGAGGAAGAGGGGGGAATTTCGTGGCCCTTGGAGGAGGGGTCCGAAACCAACCCTAACTCTTGTTTCCCCACAAATACGGACTCTAAAAACAGCCTATACTTAAGTATTTCGAAAATACATGGACCTGGCCCAATAATAAGGTGACGCAGCACTTAGAATAGCCTCTAGACGAAATTTATGAAGTGCCATCTTGTATATTTCGTCCAAGGCTTCATGCACTCCTTATGGTGGCTTCAAAGTCCTGAAATCATCACTTGTAACTCCGTTCTTGATTCCCTTGCGCATGCCATCATCTCCGTGTTTGGTCTTGCTCCAGTGTTCATCCCTCTTATCCATGCCAGGCCCTTCATTTGTAAGCAAAACAAATGTATCCAATTTTGGCAGCATCATATTCTCATGAACATTAGAATCATTACCAAGAAACAAAGGTACCTGATAATTTAATTGGCATGCACGAGCTCTAGTAATTGGTCCAGTATGTATAGCAGCAAGGGCTATGGGTGTAGCAATGGTATTGATGTCCTCATCACCCGGGGGCCATAGGTTTCACTAGTGGCTTCTCTCAAGATAGCATAATCTACGGCAGGTGAACAAATTACTGTCCCCAACCTAGGCCATAAACATCTCCAAAAGTGGCTAAGAAATTTAGTATCATGATCTGAAACAATAGTATTTGGCACACCATGCAAGCGAATAATTTCACGAAAGAACAAATCAGCAACATTAACAGCATCATCACTTTTATGACATGGTATAAAGTGTGCCATTTTCGAGAACCTATCCACGACAACAAATATGCTATCCCTCCCCTTCTTTGTTCGAGGTAAACCTAAAACAAAGTCCATAGATATATCCTCCAAAGGAACACTAGGTACAGGCAAAGGCATATATAAACCATGAGGATTGACTCGTGACTTAGCTTTTTGACATGTAGTGCAGCGAGCAACAAAACGCTGAACATCCCCTCTCATCTTTGGCCAAAAGAAATGTGTAGCAAGTATATCCTCCGTCTTCTTAACGCCAAAGTGTCCCATTAATCCTCCTCCATGCGCCTCCTGTAACAAAAAAAAGACGAACGGAGCTAGCTGGAATGCATAGCTTGTTAGCACGAAACACAAATCCATCATGAAGAACGAACCTGTTCCAAGTTCTCCCTTCCTCACAATTCTGCAATACATCTTTAAATTCAGCATCATGCATATATTGATCTTTGATGGTCTCCAAACCAAATATTTTAAAGTCAAGTTGTGAAAACATAGTATAATGACGAGACAAAGCATCAATAATAACATTTTCTTTACCCTTCTTGTGTTTAATGACACAAGGGAAAGTCTCAATGAATTCAACCCATTTAGCATGTGTACGGTTCAGTTTTGCTTGACTTTTAATGTGTTTCAAAGATTCATGATCAGAATGTATAACAAATTCCTTGGGCCAAAAATAATGTTGCCATGTTTCTAAGGTCCGAACAAGAGCATATAATTCTTTATCATAAGTAGAATAGTTCAGACTAGGCCCACACAATTTTTCAGAAAAGTATGCAACAGGTTTGCCATCTTGTAATAATACACCTCCTAATCCAATTCCACTAGCATCACATTCATGCACAAAAGTCTTATTAAAATCAGGAAGTTGGAGTAAAGGAGCATGTGTAAGCTCATTGAGATGTGCAGCAATGGTGCTGAAATCTCTCACAAAACGCCTATAGAAACCAGCGAGGCCAAGGAAACTCCTCACTTGTGTGACCGTTTTGGGCTGTGGCCAACTCTCAATAGCTTCAATCTTGGCTTTATCAACTTCAATTCCCTGTGGAGTAACAACATAGCCAAGAAAAGATACTCGGTCGGTGCAAAAGGTGCACTTTCCAAGGTTAC